>NW_006204485.1:1275843-1328893 GCF_000334495.1 Tupaia belangeri chinensis | reverse complement strand
TTCATGCCTGCTTTGGCATGTAGTCAAATTTAAGAGTCCTTCATTTATTTCATTTGAGGGAAAGAAATACTTTCAGGAGACATGTAAACATCAGGCTTTACTGAAATTTTGGGGAGACAAAGATTTGCTTCCCATTAATGTAAAGAACTGCTGGTATTCCTTACCTTAGATGTCATTACAACACTACCACGTTGTTCTTTTTTTTTTTTTGAGAGATTTTCACTATAGGTCGCGTGCGCTCGCCAGACAGAGAGAGACAGAGACAGAAAGAGAGAAATCACCCTCTAGGGGGGATGGTCACGCCACAATCCCTTCTCCATTCTCCTCTTGGGATCTTGGGCACGCACGCACATGTGCCCAGCGTGAATTTTAAGCCACTGGGTCCGGGATGCCAACCGTGGTCGACTACGTGGGAGTCCAGCGCCATAGCCATTACGCTAACTGCTGGTTCCCATTACCACGTTCTTAACTATCCTCTGTTTTCTCCTTTTTCTCTGGTCTTTCTTGTCTGTTCAAAATCCACCCTCAAACGTCTTGATTGCTTGTTATGTAAAAGTTTAACTCTATTACTGCTTTATTTCCTATTAACTCATTCCTTGAGTTTCAATATTTACCTTAAAAGTTAAAAAGATTAGTTCCCTTGCTAAAAGAAATTATGATATTAGCATTATAGGAATATTCATTTTTGCCCCAGTATGAATGGACTGCTATTAATAACTGAATATTATTCTTTTCTCTTATAACTTGTATTTAAAAAATATTATGGTTCTTACTATGAGCCAGTAATTTTGCTAGAGACACAAAGGTGGAAAATAAGGAGATACTTCCTGATGTCATGGAACATCTTAAAAGGTAGATTCACAAATCTGGCATCTAGTAGAAAGTATCTAGCTCCAAAGAAGCAGAAATACATAAATTGTATATATAGACAAAAGAAGCACAAATACATAAATTATATATATAGGACAAAAATCAATCAAGCACACTGAACTGGAAAGGAAGATGATAGTATCTGTAGACAAGACTATTAAGAGTTTTGGGGCTGGCTCTGTGACGTGATGGTTGAGGAAATTGGATTCCACATAGCCAATCATGTGGTTTGGGTTCTGAACCCTTTTTTTTTTTTGGAGAGATTTTCACTGTAGGGCGCGTGCGCTCGCCAGACAGACAGAGATAGACATAGAGACAGAAAGTGAGAAATCACCCCCCAGGGGGGATGGTCACGCCACAATCCCTTCTCCTCTATTCTCCTCTCGGGATCTTGGGCACGCACGCACACGCGCCCGGCGTGAGTTTTAAGCCACCAGGTCCAGGACACGAACCGCGGTCGACTACGTGGGAGTCCAGCGACATAGCCATTATGCTAACTGCTGGTTCCCTGAACCCTTTAACTTGAGAAACATCTTGGGTGTACGTGCATGCCTGCTCAAAATCACTACAGGAGGGAGAAATGGAGGAGCAAAAATTCTAGTGTGAACATTCCCCATGGCGGGTGCTTTCTCCTTTCCCTCTGTCTCTTTCTATCTTTCTCTGGTGAGTACATGTGCCCACTGGCAAAAATGGAGAAAAAGGAGCTCTGTATTCCATATTCAAGAACTAGAGAAAATACTAAACATAAAAAAGGATATGTTAAATAGAGATATAGGCAATATAAAACAGACTCATGTCAAAATTTAAGAGTGGAAAATATCTGAGGGGAAATATGTACTGGATGATGGTAAGTGGCAGATGAGATGTTCAAGAAGAAAGATGAGTGAACTTGGAAAAAAATAGCAGCAAAAACTATTTAAAGTAAGTATGAGAAAATGGACAGAAAAAGAATGAACAGAATATTGGTGATGAGCTGTGAGAGAACTTTAAGCAGCCGCATACATACTTGAAGGAGAAGAGATAGAGATATAGACAAAAAATATTGAAGAACAATGGCCTACAATTTCCAAATTTGATGAAAAGAATGGACAGGCTGAGGAAGCTTACCAAGCCTGATGTACATGGAACATGAGAAAAACCATACTGGCAAACATCAAGGCACTTCAGAGAAACAAAATTGTGAATGACAGCAGACTTTTAATGTGAAAGAGCATAAGCTAGAAGACAGTAGCACAGTATTTTAAAATAATAAAGGAAATAAAGAAAAACCTGTCAAACTGGAATTCTTTATTCAGTAAAAAATACATCTTAAAAATGAAGGTGACCATTCCTAAGAATCTGCACAAGAGAAATAAAACATGCATCCATAAATATATGTGTAAAGGAATGCTTATAGTAGTATTAGTAGTAGTCTTTTTTTTTTTTTTTGAAAGGTTTTTGCTGTAGGGTGTGTGTGCTCTCCAGAAAGACAGAGAGAGACAGAGAGATAGAAAGTGAGAAATCACATCCCCAGGGGGGAAGGCCACTCCACAATCCCTTCTCCTCCATTCTCCTCTCAGGATCTTGGGCACGCACGCACACGCGCCTGGCGTGAATTTAAACCACCGGGTCCGGAACTCAAATAGCGGTCAACTACATGGGAGTTCAGCGACATAGCCATTAAGCTAACTCTTGGTCCCAGGAGTATTCTTCATAATTACCCCAAACTTTAAATAATCCAAAGGCTTATAAATTGGTAAATGGGAAAAGGAAAATGTAGAATATCTATATAATATTCATCAATTACAAAGCATATTGTACATACTACAATTGGGAGGTATCTTAATAATATTATGCTATGTGAAAGAAGGCAGATACAAAAGACTGTATGTATATTGCAGATTTCATTTTAGTGAAATTGTAGAATGGGTAAATTTATAGAGATGGAAAGTGGTCACCTATGGCTGGGGGTTGGAGCAAGCATTAACTGCAAAGGGGGAATGATGGCACTTTGGGACCTTGGAAATGCTCAAAACTGGATTTCAGAATGATTTCAGAATGCCATACACTTATTACAGTTATTGAATTTTATAATAATAAGTTAATTTTGTAGTATATAAATTATACCTCAATAAAACTTATAAGAAGAAGGTGATATTGAGGAGGCTATCATAAAAAAAAAATAACAAGCATTGAGAAGGATGTGGAGAAACTAGGACCCTTATACCCTATTGGTGGGAGCATAAAATGTAGTAACCATGAAGAATAGTCTGGAGGTTTTAAACATTGAAAACAGAATTATTATATGACCCAGCAATTCTATTTCTGAGTATAGATATATAAAAGATTGATATGAGGATCTTGAAGAAATATATGCACTTCTGTGTTTATTGTAGTATTAATCACAATAGAATAGATGTGGAAACAACAGAATCGTACAACATTGGCTGATGGATAAAGACAAATATACAAATATACATTGTATATGTACGGTATATACATACAATGAAATATTATTCAGCCTTAAAAAGAAAGAACATTCTGCAATATGCTGCAACATGGATGACTGTGAAGGACAGGATGCTAAGAGAAATAAGCCAGTCGCAGAAGGAAAAATATGCATGATTCCACTTATATGAAGAACGCAAAGAAATCAGACTTTGGGCCAGCAGGTGGTGTGCTGGTTAAGGCGGTTGGACTCCTATGTGGATGACTGCTTTGAGTCCCAAATCTGTCAGCTTACTTTCTCACTTTCCTTCTTTCTCTGGTCAACTCCAAATAAAATAATAAAATAAAATAAAATAAAATAAAATAAAATAAAATAAAATAAATAATGACAATGAATAAAATTAAATGTAATAATTCTTTAACAACAACAACAAAAAAGAAATCGGAAACAAAACGGAATGGTGATTGCCAGAGGATGGGAGCGGAGGAGACGGGTAAGTGCTGTTCGGTGGGTATGAAGTTTCAGTTATGCAAGATGAGTAAGTTCTAGAGAGCTGTGTACAACATTGTGCCTATGGCTAACAATCCATATTGTATAATCAGAAATTCATTAGGAGGACGGATCTCCTGTTAAGTGTTTTTATCAAGTAAAAAAAAAGTGACTAATTTAAAAAAAATAAGGTGAAGTAAGAATTTCATAGAAGCTGAAAGAATTTAGCAATTGCATATCTGTATTTTTTTTTTTTTTTGCTACAGGGCACGTGCGCTTGCCAGAAAGACAGAGAGAGACAGAGAGATAGAAGCAAGAAATCACCTCCCCAGAGGGGATAGCCACGCCGCAATCCCTTCTCCTCTACTCTCCTCTCGGGATCTTGGGCACGCATGCACACGCTCCTGGCGTGAGTTTAAGCCACCAGGTCCAGGACTTGAAACATAGTCAACTATGTGGGAGTTCAGTGACATAGCCATTAGACTAACTGCTGGTCCCTGCGTATCTGTATTTTAAGAAATCTTAATGAGGGCAGCCAGCAGGTGGTATGATGGTTGAGGTCCTGGATTCCCACATGGCCAAATATGGTTTGAGTTCGAGACCTGGTAGCCTACTTCCTCACTTTCTCTCTCTCTCTCTTTCTCTCTCTCTCTCATGAGCACACATGCCCTGTAGCAAAAAAAAAAAAAAAAATAATGATACATAAAAATTAAAAAAATAATTCTTTTTTAAAAAAAGAAAAGAAATATTAGTGAAAATCCTTTAAGCACAAGAAATTGAAACCAGTCAGAAACATGGTTCTATACAAAGGATCTTTTACATGATATTATCTGCAGTTTAAAGCAAAATTAGCAATAATGTACTATGAAATTTATAACACATATGTAAAACATATATGTAAAAATGAAATGTATGACAATGATAACACAAAGACCATCAGAGAAAAATGTAAATATATATTATATATATTATAGTTATATATGTATATATACATTTATATATATTATTTTTAAGATTTATTTAACCTTCTGGAGAAATTACAGATTCACTAGATAAGTTCTCACTTGGAAAACACAAGCTATCAGAGCACAGTGACACTGAACCATCCACATTCAAACCAGAATTTACCAGGAACTGCAACATCAGAAACAAGAGACTGGGAACAGAGATAATCTGTTCATAGTATTCTGAAGCACTTGCTCTTTAAAACTCTGTAATTGTGGCCATTCCACAGGGATTAATGAGTCCACCAAAAAAAGAAAATGCCTTTGCAGAGGCAAATAGTACGAGTACAATATTTTCATTGATGGAAATCTGCCCCCAAAACAAATGCTGTTTCTCAGGATCCTATAGCTAACAAATCTGTCTGGACAAATGGAATGTGAATTCTGGCCAGAAGAATTTTAAGTGTATTTATGGTATTTTTCTGTTTTATATTTCGGTGGTTGACTCATTTTATTCCCATCCAACGTTATTAATTTAATTACTTTCTAATTGACTTTTCAAGAGTTATTTTGTATTTGCATTCAGAAATAAATGTTCAGCTTGTTCTCAGTTTTTCCTGGGTCAGTTTGACTCATAAGATGATGTGAAGTGAGAGCAGATTACTGTTGAATAGAGGCACAGTGCCACCTCCTCTTTTTTTGTTCCTGATGCCTCCAAGAGCCCAGGCAGCACCCTAGGCAGAAGTGTCAGGTTAATGGAAAGTAACTTGCATTCCATGACACTGTGCCTGGTTCAGCTATGGGGGAACATGAACTTGGGAGTGTTACAGACTCCCAAGCTTGTGGTCATGGGCAAGTCCTTTAACTTCTCTTAATACTTCCTTATTTATGATTGATGATATATAGATATCACCAGATTACTGCATAAAGTTTGTGGGAAATGTAGTTAAAGTTTACTTTAGTGGAAAAAGTGAAAATTCATTTATAGTTTTTTCTATTATACATTTCCCATTAATTTTTTTTTTTTTTGGAGAAGTTTTTGCTATAGGGAATGTGCGTTTGCCAGACAGACAGACAGAGAGAGAGACAGAGAGATAGAAAGCGAGAAATCACCCCCCAGGGGGATGGCCACGCCACAATCCCTTCTCCTCCACTCTCCCCTCGGGATCTTGGGCACGCACGCAAACGCGCCTGGCGTGCGTTTTAAGCCACCGGGTCTGGGACTCGAACTGCGGTCGCCTACGTGGAAATTCAGTGACATAGCCATTATGCTAACTGCTGGTCCCCTCCCCCCCATTTCCCTCCCCCCATTAATTTTTTGAAGACTTTTTCTCTAGACTCACACATGCACCCATATTCATCTTACAAAGCTGTTGTAGGGATTAGTAATGATATAAAGACTCTGGCATGGTGGGTAGAGTTGTGATTTCCTTCCTTAGAACAGTGCCACTCAAAGTTTGGCCTGCAGGCTGGCTGTCAGTCTGCTAACTGTTGTTATTCTGCAATTAGATAAAGCTTGCACCAGGATATAAATCCTCTATATTACTAAATACACTGTTCAGTGCAGCTGACATTTATTTTTCATGGCAAGCCTTCCTCGATGAAGGAGGCATTGCACGGATTTGCATCTCCAATGGTGCAATTTCCTTATGGCATTGTGTGGTGGCACATGGCCTAGAACAGCACATACATAAGAAAGCAGCAGCAGAAACAGACCTCGGAGCGAGGGCATTGGATTAGGATCATTGGCTGAGGACATTTATGTAACTCATTTAACCTTTCCAATTGGGTTTCCTTATCTTATTATATATTATAAATACATATATATGTATATATAACTGTTCTTACACCAAACGTGAAGTACTATGATATCATTTGATAGTAGACTTTGATAAGTAAAAAATGTATACTATAATCTCTAGTATAGGGATGGGCCCATTGCCCATAGCCTAGTAGTTAAAGGAGTCAGATCCCACATGGTTGAATCCTGGTGACTTGAAAAACATGCTGAGCATGCATGCACCAAATCCTGACAAGATGAAGAAATGGAAGAGAAGGAGTTGTGGCAATACTGTGTCCCATTGGGGGGGTAGTGCTTTTTGATTCCTTCTCTTTCTCTCTCTCTCTCTGTCTCTTTCTGGCAAGTGCATGCACCCTCTGGCAATTAAGAATCAAAGAAAAAAATTACAACCATTAAAATAACACAAGAGTTCTAGCCAATAAGCCCAGGAAAGAGAAAATGGAGTAAAAATACTCAGTCTAAAAGAAGAGCAAAGAAATGGGAACAAAGAAAATATAAAATAAATGAAAACCGTATCAGGAGGTCGGATTAAAATGCAGCAATAACAAAATTGAATTTAAATGGCCTATATATTCCAATAAAAAGGCAGAGAATGTCAGGTTGGATAAAAACCGAAGATGCAATTATATACTCCTTATAAGAAAAGCACTTAATATGAAGACACAAATAAGTCAAAGTAAAAGAATGTAAAAAGAGGTCATTTTAACACTAATCAAAAGAAAACTGGAGTGGTTATATCGCTATCAGACAAAAGAGATTTCAAGATAAAGCTATTATTAGAGATGAAGAGAGCCTCTTGAAGACTGTAAAAAGACCAGTTCATTAAGAGGATGTAACAATCATACAGGTAAGTGTCTAATAACAGAGCTTCAAACAACATGATGTAAAAACTGATAAAACTGCAAGGAGAAACAGACAAGTTTGCATTTATATTTACATTTATAGCTAGAGATTGCAACATCCCATCTCAATAATTGATCAAACAAGTAGACAGGAAATCAGTTAAGAATAATGAAGATTTAAACACCACCGTAAACCAACTGGACCTACTTGACATTTGTAGGACCTTGCACCCAACGACAGTAGAAAATATTTTATTTTCAAGTGCACTGAGACCATTTACCAAGAGAGACCAAAACAAGTTTCAAACATTTTAAAAGATTTAAATTGTACAAAAGATGTTCTCTAATGACATAAAAATTAATTAAAATTAGTAACAGAAAAACACTATATAATCTCCAAATATTTAGAACATAACTGTACACCTCTAAATAAGTCATTGGACAAAGAAGAACTTTGAAAAGAAAAGAGAAAGCATTTTGCATAAAATAAAAATGAAAGGACAACACATCAAAATGTATAGGATGCCTCTTGTGGGAAAGAAAATGGTTCCTTCAAAATGTATGTCTTAATCCCCACAGCCTGTTATTTTATATGGCCAAAAGCACTCTGTAGATGTGATTAGCTAAGGATTTTGGGGTGGAGAGATTATCTATGATTATCTGAGTTCAGAATCTTTTCCTGTGGTCATTTGTCCTTTGCATCTCATCTTTGGCTGAGTCAGTTCAGAAAAAAAGCAAAATATTTAATGGACACAAAAATGGAAAATGATCTGTTGATGATAATGTGTATGGTAATGTCTTTTACTGGACTGACATGCAGTGTATTCATGCTGGAAAGATTCATGTTGTATGCTGTAGTGATTAAATGTAAAAACATAAAAAGAAAAAGAAAAAAAATTTTTTGCCAATTTTTATTAGTTTTTTTAATTGAAATTTGAGAGTTTTTGGATATTCTAGGTATAAGTCCTTCAGCTACATGACTTGTAAGTAGTTTTCATGAGTAGACATGAAAAGATGGCTAACATTATTCGTTATTAGGAGAGTTTACTAATAAGGTTGCCATAATAAAATACCACAGACTAGGGGACTTAAGCAATCGAAATATAGTTTTTCACAGTTCTGAAGGTTTGAAAATCCAAGATCAAGGTTTTGACAGTTTTCTTTCTGGTGAGGGTTCTCTTTGTTCTCTTTCTGGCTTATTGATGGTCACTTGTTCTCACATAGTCTTTCTTGTGAAGCAATGATTGTAGGGAAGGGAGAGAGTGAGTTCTCTGGTGTCTCTTCATGTAAGGACATTAATCTTGTTGGCTCAGGGGCCCACCTTTATGACCTCATTTTACCTTAATTATCTCCCAAAAGCCCTGTCTTAGTTTGTTTTGAGTTGTTGTAACAGAATGAATGAGATTGAGATATTTATGAAAAATAGAAACTTATTTCTCACAGTTCTAGAGGCTGAAGTCCAAGATCAAGGCACCGGCATCTGGTGAGGGCTTTCGTGCTCCAGCCTCACATGGAGGAAGGCAGAGGCAGATCACACTCTCTCAAGCTCTTTTATAGCCGCATTTTGCATTTATTTATTCGTGAGGGCAGAGTTGCTATGAACTAAATACCTTTAATTAGGCCCCACCTTCCAACGCTGTCACGATGAGCATACAATTTCCTCTGTGTGCAGTGTGGGGTCATCGCCGGCTCTATTTCCAATACAGTCACAGGAGGGTTAAGGCTTCAATGCGTGGATTTTTGGAGACTCAGTTTAGCCTATGGCAGGAAATATGAATTAAACCACAATATTATACCATTACTCCTACCAGAATGTTTAAAATGAAAAAGAGTGATTATATCAAATGTAGGAACTCTAATACCAGTGTGAGAATGTAATTAATACAGTCACACTGGAAAACAGTTTGGCAGTTACTTAAAGAGTTAAACATGCATCTACCATATAACCAAGCCATTCTATATCCAGGTGTTTGTTTGTTTTTGTTTTGTTTTCTTTTGTTTTGTTTTGCTACAGGGACAGTGCACTCCCAGGGATGGTGTAATGGAAAGGAGAGGGAGAGGGAAAGTAAGAAATTCTCCCCACAGGGAAGATGGCCACACTGCAATCCTTTCCTCCCGGGACCTTGGGCACAGATAGCCAGTGTGTTTTTCAAGCTGTCATGTCTGAGACTAAACCATGAAGTTGGCCATGTGGAATCCAGCTGCCTTTACCACCACACTACTGGCTGGCCCCATCTCTAGATGTTTTCTCACGAGAAATAGTAGTTTATGTCCATACAAAATTGTATACATTAATGTTCTCAAAAGATTTATTTGTAATAGCCAAAATTTTTAAAAAGTCCATCAACAGAGAATGAGTAAACCAAGTACAGTTCATCCTCACACTAGAATAATATTTATCATTAGAGAAAAATTAAACTATAATAGAATTAACAATGAACGAATCTGTACCTAATTAGGCCGAGTGAAGTAAGCCAGGCACCCCCTCCATACATATTATATGACTTTTTTAACAATAAAAGAGGGTAGAAAATGCAATTGAGTCACAGCAGCAGAAATGAGACCAGGGGTTTCTTGGGTTTGAGTAGGCCTGTCACTGTGAGAGGGAAGAATGACCAAGGAGTGAAAGGAAACACGGTGGTGGTGCATATTTTCGTTATTTGGATTCTGATGATTATTTTGTGGTTTATATGTATGATGAAACTTACTGGATTGTATACTTTAAATATGTTCAGTTTATCTCAATTATGCTTCCCTGAAACTACTAATGAAACACATACACAGCAAGATACCACTACACAATAACTATAAAAACTGTAATAGAAAAGTTTAGAAATATTTAGTGTTAGAGAAAATGTATGGAAACTGGAAACCTCCTCCATTGCTGTGGGAATGTAAAATGGTACCATTCTTTTGGAAAGCAGTTTGCCAATTTCATAAATAGTTAACCACTTTATTCCTGGGTATTTATCCTAGAGGGAAAAAAATACATATTAATATGATTTATAATGCAAATATTCACAGGAACTACATTCAAAATAGATTAAAAATTAAAAAAAAATCAAGCATTCACCAATAGATGAAGTAATAAATGGGATATGATAGGTTCATATAACCAAATACTAACCTACAATAAAAATGTAAAAACTACTGATGCATGGGGACCATCAGGTGGCATAATGGCTACATTGCTGGACTCCCATGTAGTTGACTGGGGTTCGAGTCCTGGACCCGGTGGCTTAAACTCATTCCAGGTGTGTGTGCATGCATGCCCAAGATCCTGAGAGGAGAATGGAGGAGAAGGGCTTGTGGTGTGGCCATCCTCCCTGGGGGGGGTGATTTCTTACTTTCTGTCTCTCTGTCTCTCTCTGTCTTTCTGGTGAGCACACACCCCCTATAGCAAAAATCTCTCTCTCAAAAAAACAAAACAAAACAAAACAAAACAAACAAATAAAACTATTGGTGCTTGTAAAAAACATGAATGAACCTAAAAAACATAGTAAATAAAAAACTAATCCAAAAAATGCTATTTATTGTATTATTAAAGTTATATAAAATTTCCAGAAAATGTAAAAGTATAAGGAAAGAAAGGACATCAGTTTTTGCCTGGGACTAGGGGAGGAATGAGAATTGACTACAAATGGGTGTGCTGGAACTTTGGGACATGATAGAAGTGATTCAAATTGAGTTTTACAGTAGTTTTGTTACTGTATAAATTTAGTAAAATTTATTTTGTTTCCTTTTTTTAAGGTTTTTGTCATAGGGTACATGCGCTCACTAGAGAGAGACAGCAAGATAGTAAGAGAGATGAGAAATAACAAAATGAAAAATAACCCCTCAGGGGGATGACCATGCTTCAATCCCTTCTCCTCTTGGGACTTGGACATGTACGCACATGAGCATGGTATGATTTTCAAGCCACTGGGTCTGGGACTTGAACCACAGTTGGTCACGTGGGAATCTAGCACCATAACTACCTCATCACCTGCTGGCCCATATTTTGTAATCTTAAATGGGTGAATTTTATGCTACGTGAAGTGTGTCTCAATAAATCTGTTAAAAATGAAGAAAAAGGGTCCATCAGGCAGTGGTGCAGTATTAATATAGCGGGATCCATATGGAGAGGTTCTGGGTTTGTGTCCCATAGCCTCCCTGTGAACACTAGTGTGTGCGTGTGTGTGTTCCTCAACTGGACTGCCTGAAGCTAGAGGGTGGATCACAGTGTAAAGACTTTGTTGGAGGTGTTTCTCCCTACTCTACCCTCAGCTCATGGAAGAAATAAACTTTTTTAAAAATGAAAAACAATGGAGCACCTAGCATGTGCCACATATTTGGTGGATACAAAGGAAGATGTGATGCTATATGTGATAATTAAAAACAATGAAAAGTTGGGTAAATGGGAAACTGGCTATTTCCCCTTCTCCCATGTCATTGGTCTAATGGAAATTGCATAATTAATTCCATTGACATCTGAAGTTCAGAGACCATTGTCCTGGCACAAGGATCTATATTGTTCTCACCTCTAGTTCCTTCAGTAAACAAGATCCTCTTTTTCTTCTCTTTTTTTTCTTCCCCAGAAGGTGTTTCTTTTTAACCCTGAAAAGTAGATGGTGATTTGTTTATTTTTTCTCACTTTAGATTGGATATCAGATGGATTTAATAGATGATGTTTGTAACACACTCTGAGATCCAGAGAAGGGAGCTTGACACAGTCTATTCAGGTTTAATGATGAAAAAGGCCTGTTTGCTCCTTCCCAACTGTCACCTCTTCCTTGTATTCATTAGTTTGTGTACTGTAAGTGGAATTGGCCATATCAATGAGATTGAGTAAACTTACAGATACCAAGCCTGCCAATAAAACTAAAGACAATTTCAATTTGTCTGAAGGAAATAATGAAGTTACCACTGTAGTCTTGTCTGTTTCTTTAATGTAGATAGTGAGAATGTGACCTGTTTTCTCCAAACAGACCATTCTCTGAGCCCTGTTCCTTCTAAACACTTTAAAGTGCTTGTTTCAAAAAGCTGTGAAACATCACAAAAATCCACTTGTACATTATTGTTGCATGTTGAAAAGGCTGGTTTAAAGATCAGTTAACTTAAGACTTTAGAGTGACTACCAAGATGAATTAAATCATTTCTCTTGGGTAAATCACCAGCAATAAAATGGCCAGGGCCCATGTTAGGTGTACAGCTAACTTTATCAGAAACTGCCACATAATTATCCAAAGTGGTTGGACTATTTTACACTTTCACCAGCAATGAAGGAGAGTTCTAGTTATTAGATTACATGAAACTAAAATGAAACCCCCCCCTTTTTTTTTCTTTAGTGGGAAAGTGAGAAATCACTCCCTTCAAGGGTATTGCAACTCCTTCTGCTCCGTTCTCCTCTCTGGATTTGGGCATCTATGCACATGTGCCCAGCATGTTTTTCAAAACACTGGGTCTGGGACTTGAACTGTACAGTTGACCATATGGGATTCAGCCACCTTAGCCACCACACCATGACTGGCCCAACATGAACACTTTGAACAGTTGAATGCATAAATGTAGATGTACCCACACTGTACATAGAACAGCGGGAAGGACTTACAAATTCTACTTTAAACAAGTTTATTTATTTCAGGTATTTGGTGTGTGGGGGAGGGTACCCTTTAACAGCATCTCACCATGCCACAATCTATCTCTTAGCCTGCCAGCCAGGAACATGAACATGCCTGTTACTGCACTCTGTGTGTTTAGGTTGACCCAGGACCCAAACTCAAGATCTTTTCCAGTATTGTGCAGTGACACCCTACCACTTGTGTCACAACAGCCGGGTCAAAAATTTAACTATGCATATGATGTTATACATTACATATCTGAGTCACTTTGGAAAGGCTGACTTGGTTATTCCATGAAATTTGATGAAGGAATTTGATGATCAGATAAGTGACTTTAAGATTAGTATACTTGGAATGGATTGAGAATTTGAATTAATACAGCTGGGCTACAAATCAATAGGGAATTGAAGACATAACCTGAATTGATAAAAACTAATTTTATGTGGGAGACAAGGAGGGGAGAAATAAAAACTTATTCTGAAATTTAGGGCAAAGAAGGGAGAAACTGGTATATTATTGGTAAGGTATATTATTTATTTATTTATTTATTTATTTATTTGGAGAGGTTTTTGCTATAGGGCGTGTGCGCTTGCCTGAAAGACAGAGAGAGACAGAGACAGGAAGCGAGCAATCACCCCCAAGGGGGGGATGGCCACACTGCAATCCCTTCTCCTCCTTTCTCCTCTCGGGATCTTGGGCATGCACACACAAGCGCCCCGCATGAGTTTAAGCCACCGTATCCAGGACTCGAACCGTAGTTGACTACATGGGAGTCCAGCGACATAGCCATTATGCTAACTGCTGGTCCCAACTAAGGTATATTATCTTAACAAAGGCTTCTGGCTAGAAGTCTGGAGCCTAGAGGAGAATGCAGAGTTAGAGATGGGGACTGGAGAGTTAGGTTCATTGTGCTGTAGTTAAAGAGCTAGGGAACCGTTAAGCATAAAGAAAATTAAAAACTGCCAGAGGGCTTTTGTGCTCACCAGAGAGTGACAGAAAGAGAAGAGGGAAAAGGCACTACCCAATGGGGAATGGTCATGCTAAAATTCCTTCTCTACACTTATCCATCCTGTGGACGTTATGGGCATGCAGGTGCCTAAGCCTGGCATGTTTTGCAGGCCACCAGTGGTGGAATTCAAACCATGTGGTCAGCTATATGGGGTCCAATGCCCTTAACCACTCTGCCTGAGCTGGGGAATTGTTGAAATTACAGATGGAGGGAACAGCAATATGGCGTGGTGGTTAAGGTTTTAGATTCCCGCATGTCTGACCACAGTTCAAGTTCTGAACCTAGAGACTTAAAAATCATGCGTGTGCTTGCCTAAAATTCCAGGAGGAGAATGGGTTGTGGTGTGGCCAGTCCCCGGGGAGGTAATTTCTCACTTTCCCTTTCTTTGTCTCTGCCTCTCTTTGGCAAGCATATAGGCTCTACAGGGAAAAAATCTTTCAAAAAAAAAAAAAAAAAAAAAAAAAAAGAAGTAAAGAAATTGTGGAGAGAACAAATGTGGAGAACTAGACTTTAGAAAAATACACTAAACCACACTTTTATTTATGTACCTGGAGAAAAAAATTAACCCAGAAAAAAACAGATGACTGATGACAGAAAAAAAAAAAAAATATTGGATTGTGGGCTTTTGGGAAGGCTAAGAAAAGAAAATAAAACAAAATACTCGAATACTTAAAAAACCTGTTTTTAACATACTTCACAAAGTGATTTGGTTGAACACTATGTAATTCATGATTTTGATGTTCAGAAAATTTTCTTGAAAAGATTGGTTCGGGACCAGCAGGTGGTTTAGGTACTGATCTCCCATGTGGTCAACTGGCAGTGTGCATGCCCAAAATCCTGAGAGAAGAATGGAGGAGGAGGTATTGTGGTGTGACCATCCCCCCTTGGGAGTGATTTCTTGCTTTCTGTTTCTTTGTCTCTCTGTGTCTCTCCAGCCAGTGCAAACACCCTATAGCAAAATTCTCTCTCTCTCTCTCAAAAAAAAAAAAAAAACTGTTTGGCTCAAAGAGACTGTGATATCTCTAGATGAACTGGGAAAACAGTCACTGAGCTTAGGTCATGAGTTTCTCAGTATTTCATTCTGAAGTTATTTACAATTCAGCAACTGAAGAAGGTTTCAAATAAGCAGGACTCATTGCTGAATGAGACAGGGTAGCTAACCTCAAAAAACAGAAAACATACATATAAGCCACTTAAAACTTTTATTAGGATGGAAAAAACAGTGTCTGATTATTAAGAGATAATTATTTGGTCCATAGTGTTTTGGTTAGTCAGTTTAAATAGATATCACAGTTAAAACAATGGCCTCCAAGGTGGAAGAACCAGCTAGTGATAAAAATATTCGCTGATTCAGGCCTTCTCGCCAATAGCGCACACTGGGAATGGCTAGCAGCCTGCCTTTTGCCTCAAGCTGTGTAGTTTCCTCAAAGCAGATATTAATTTAAGATGTTAATGCTTATGTCATCAGATGTTCTTATTTACAGACTGTGACCCAGTTAATTATAATTCGTGATTATAATCATAATTTTTGTTGGCTCATTTTATTAACACATAAGCTTCTCGCTTTCCTTATATGTGGCACCTTCTTGGGCCAGTTGGACCCATAGTTTTACCTGGGCTTTAGAAAAATCTTTTTCTGAAAATAGCTAAACTGTGATAAGCATATAGTTCAAATTTTTAAATGCTTTCCTTCTCAGAAGACTTTTGGATTAAATTTATTCATGTCTTATCCACTTACTCATGGCCAAAACACTACTAAATACTATGTGCCTATGACTGTCATTATGCCAGTTATGGTTATGGTAATTGATGGGTGTATATTAAGATGAAGAAGGCTGTGTCTGTCTTTTGAGGTGTTTATATTTTAGCAGTTTACAAAATTACCTAACACTTTTTCTTCAAAAGATCTATTTTTGTTTTTCTTTTTTGAGAGAGATTTTTTGCTATAGGGCCTGTGCACTCACCAGAGAGACACAGAGAGAGAGAGAAACATAAAGCAAGAAGTCACCACCCCCAGGGGGGAGGGCCACGCTGCAGTCCCTTCTCCTTCATTCTCCTCTCAGGATTCTGGCAAAGCACACACATGCACCCGTCATGAGTTTGAAGCTGCTGGGTCCAGGACTCGAACCATGCATGGTCAACTATCTGGGAGTCCGAGACATAACCATTATGCCATCTGCCACCTTTTGGTCCTTAAAAGGTCTAGTTCAAGTTAGTTGTTTAGAACAGAAGATGTGGTTTGTCATATAAATAGGACACGTGTATTAACGAGGCAATTCAACCACAGTCTTACATAGCCCATGGAAAATGCTGTTACTGAGTATAATCCTTGTGTAAAATAAAATTTCATTTTTTTAATGACCAGAGGGCCCATTTGCTCACCATAGGAGGGTATGTGGTGACACTACAATTCTCTTTCTTCCATTTCTCTATCCCATCAGGATTCAGGGCGCATGTACACACATATCCAGCATGTTCTTCAAGCTGTTAGAGCTGGGACTCAAAAACCGCATTGGCCATGTGGCATCCAGCTTTATAAGTGCAGTGCTTAATTACTGCTCTAGCAGTACAGTATAATATTTCCTTAAGAAACATGCATTCCAAGATCCCATTCAGAATGCTAGGATCACTTCCCAGCACTGAGAAAAAACATGCCTTCTGGATATTGCCCCACGTTTTGAGAAAGTAAGAGTTGGAACCACAGCTCCAAGGGCATGTGGAAGTCTAGGTGGGGGACCACCTGGCTGTGTTGGGGATGGACTGAGTAGGGGGTGGTGAGGTCTAGGAGAATGCTCTAGGGGATGGGTGTTTAAGCACTGCATGTCAGTTTTCTTTCATTTGGAAAGACCCAGGTTAGTCTGTTTGTATTGCTGAAAAAGGAGTCAAATGGTGGCATGCCGATTCAGCATATTCCAATTTATATGGTATTCGATGTGTCCAGGAAATGTCCTTTAAGATTGACCCTGTTAAATTTAGACAGAGCTAGTTCAGTCTTCTTGATTCCAGGAGCTCAAACCACTTATTAAAACCTCTCAGTTGGAAATAAGACCATAGATCTGTCGGCCTTTTGCTGAACCATTAAGCCATAGATACCATTTTTACTGAGTAGGGTATAGCTTTAGTTGTTGAAGAGGTTATTTGCAGTGGTACATGTCACCATAGTAACTGGATTTTCAAGCAGGGCTGCTGAAATAGAACTTAAAAGTCATATAGAAATAGGTCTACCTGGCCTTGGCTTCAAAAGGATTATGTCAGAGAGACGGGAAAAATTCATGGATTACATGCCATTTGATCTATGACTGCTCAACAGCATGGGCGAAGAGATAGGCAACATGCATGTTCATGTCAATGTGTTGCAACATTAAGACAGAACAGTAAGTAGTCCACCATTGACCTGCATCAGGAAAAAACCAATAAACAGCCTTTGTTCTTATAACTTTGTGACTTAAATTAATATAACATTATGAATTCACAAAACTGACATCAGAATAGATTATTTAAAAAATCTTAATTGGCATTGTATGCATTATTTGCCTTGAGACAGTATGTTTATTGTACCCGCCTATATACTTGGCAGTCATTGTGAAAGAGAGAATGTCTTCTATAATACAGTTAAACAAATGTAATAGCAATTTAATAGGGAAACTAGTATCACGGAGGCTCAGCTGCAGCGTGGCTTAAGATACTGTGTTCTGTAGGCTGGGACCGTATGCAAAACCAGGCTTGTTCCCAGTCCAACCTTGCAGCCAGGCACGTGATATGTGCCTATAATTCCAGCTATTGGAGAGGGCTGAGGCAGCAGAATCTCAAACTTCAGACTGGCCTGAGCAAGAGACTGAGACGCTATCTAAAGACGCTATCTAAATAAAGAGCCGGGTGTGGTGGTATATGCCTACACTACCAGCTGGGAGACTGAGGCAGGAGGACTGTAATATAGCCAGACGATGTCTTAAGAAAAAAAATAGAAATGAAAGGAAATGTAGACTATAAAGTTTTTAAATCTTAAATATAGGAGGGACTCTAAAAGTTATCCTCTGCAGTGTCTCTGATTTTCACATGAGGAAGCAAAGTTCTGTACTGATTGAGCAATGTAATGAAGGTCACACAGCTAGTTAAATGTGCAGCTAGCTGGAAGCCACGTATTCTGACTTCCGGATCAGCAGATCTGGAGGAACATCACCAATATTAAAGATGGATTGATATAAATTTCTCAAAATGTAAAGGGGGAAACAAAATTAATACACATTGAACAATTAGCACATAATTATACATGATAAGGATTTAGAATTAAGGATGAGGATATTCTTGATGAATTTCTTTTAGAATTACTTATTAATTTTTTAAAAATCTTTTTTGTTTGTTTTGAGAGATTTTTGCTATAGGGCATGGGTGATCTTTGGAGAGCAGAGAGAGTCAGAAAGTGATAAGCTGCAATCCATTCTCCTCCATTCTCCTCTCAGGATTCTATTCTCCGCCATTCTCCTCTCAGGATTTTAGACACACACACACACACACACACACACACACACACACACACATGTGCCTGGTGTGAGTTTCAAGTTGCCAGGTCCGGGACCTGAACCATGGTCGACTATGTGGGATTCCAGAGCCTTAACCATTATGACACCTGCTGGCCCCTTTTTAAAGGTTTTTGCTATAGGGCATGTGTTCTTGCAAGATAGAGAAAAAGACAGAGATAGAGAGAGGAAGTGAGAAATCATCCTCCAGAGGACATGACTATGTTGTAATCCCTTCTCTATTCTTTTCTTAGGACATTGGGCATGGTGTTTCTTTTGAGCAAAGAGGTTTCAGAAAGCGTCTGATTATTTTCCAATTTCCTTTTGTTAAAAGTAACTCTAAGCTAGGACCAGCAGTTAGCGTAATGGCTATGTCGCTGGACTCCCATGTAATCAACTGCGGTTTGAGTCCCGGACCCGGAGGTTTAAACTCACAGGGGGCACATGTGCTTGTGTCCCCAAGATCCCAAGAGGAGAATGGAAGAGAAGGGATTGCGGCATAGCCATCCCCCCTGGGGGGTGATTTCTTGCTTTCTGTCTCTCTGTCTCTCTCTGTCTTTCTGGCGAGCGCACACGCCCTATAGCAAAAACCGGTCCAAAAAAAAAAAAAGTAACTCTAAGCTAATATAATTTATTATCTGTTTTTAAGTGTATTAGCTGAAGACTTAAAAAGTTTTAAGAGACATTGCAGGCTAAAGTAGCATTGCATTTGCTAGGGAAATAACACAACAGCAAATTTGTCTACAATGTGTGAATGGAGACTGGCTGAAAAAATGGGATGTCCTCCAGATTAAGAAGGGGAGACCATTTCAATGCAAGGATGGTCACAAGAGTCAGCATGAGTATATAAGAGACATTGTATGAATTTTACCAAAAGTTGTACACAGGGGCAATATGAAAATATAAGTTGACTCAGAAAATGTGTCAATAGACTGAGAAAACCCTTGAGTTATTGTTTTCCTCACAATTTATAATGAGTAAGCTGCTCTTCTACCCAGGTAGAATGGAACTTTAAGGTAGAAATTAAGCATAATAATAAAAGATTAAATTGACATTATTGGCACATTTGAGTTCATAGCCTGAGAAATCTGTATTCATGTCATATTTTTAACTCCAAGACTTTAATACTATTGATAACATGTATTCATAGGACAGGACCAAGAAAGATAAAAGAGTCAAAAGCACTGATTAGCTTTTGAAATGTAACTGATCTGAGCTGATTTAAAAATTTAATTTCCCAACTCCTATTACTTAAAGAGTAGCTTTAAGCTAATATAACTTACCATGTTTCTGATGTCTAATAGTTGAAGACTTAAAAGATTTTAAATCAGTTTCAGTGAATTATATTTTAGATGTGTGAATTTTTCATTGATTTTTGAGAGTCTACAGAAACCTGATTCTGAAACATAAGATACTTTAGTTTTTAAAAATGTCAAAATATTTAACAAAGTTTCAATGATAGATTTTAAATAGTTGTAAGTTCCCTTTTATCCTCATTTATTATTTATATGCACAATTATGAAACCGAGAGGTATATTTTCTATTAGTTGCATTGTTTTATCAATTAAGTATAACAAATTGCCATGCTTACTTCCCTTTCTAAAATTATGTCCCTGAGTTTACATAGCAGATAACATATCCATTTGGGAGCTTAGCTTATTATAACCATAATTTGAAAAATTCAATGAGGACTGTCAAAACTTGAAATTCAAAACAGTATTTATAGGTATCATCAGGACAAACATTTTCTTTTCCTTTCCAATGGTTACTGTAGTCTAATTTTTGAGACGGCTAACATTAGTTGCTTATGCAATTTTTATTATTCTGTTCTTTTTTCCTAAGGAATTTCAATTTTGCCTCTCCCTTAAGCCCACCAAATACAACAATGTGATGCTTAAGAAAAATTTATCTTAGGATCTGAGGATTCCGTAATAGAATTACACAGCAGAAAATGAAAATTTAGTTTTATGGGAGAAATCAGTGTTCCTGGAGTTCATTATCCTTGGTTTTTCTACTCATTCAAGATTTTTGCTTTATCTTTCATTTTCTAAAGTTTAATATATTGATTTATTCTGTCTGAAGTTCTTTGAACTTCCTGGGTCTGTCCGTAGTCAGGAGTCTAACATTAATTCTGGTGGAAAGTCAGTCACTATTGCCTCAACTATTACTTTTGTTCCTTTCTTTTCTGTTTTTTTTTTTTTCCCCCATTGTACACATATTACCACTTTTAGAGTTATTCCACAGTTCTTGTTTATTCTGTTTTGCTTTCTTTCTTTCTTTCTTTTTTTTTTTTTTTTTTTGGTCTTTTCAGTTTTGAAAATTTCCACTGGCTATTTTGTTTTTTAAGTTTATGTACTCATTTTGAGAGAGAGAAAGAGTGAGAGAGAAGAGAAGCACCTTAACAGAGTATCACATCACCATCCTCCCCTTAAGCCTTATCATTAAGCCAGAATAAACTTGTACAAGTGTCCAGCATGTACAGCATGACTGAGGAATCAAACCCTGCTGTTCCATATGGCTTCCAGTATTGAAAAATGTTGCATTACTACTGTACAACTGTAACTGGGCCATCCAATGTCTTATTCTTAAATTCAGAGACTTTCTCTACTCTGTCCAGTCTACTAAAGAGCCCATCAAAGGCATTCTTCATTTCAATTATAGTGTTTTTGATCACTAGCATTTCTTTTTGATTCTTTCTTAAAATTTCCATCTTTCTGCCTACATTCCCCATCATTGTATGTTGTCTAATTTTTCCATTAGAGCATGTTAACAGATTAGTCATAATTTAAAAACATTTTGCTCTTGGTAATTCAAACAATCCTATCACATTTGCCTTTGGTCACATCTTTGTCCAGTTTCTTTATTTTATTTTACTTTTTGAGAGGTTTTTGCTATAGGGCATGTGCGCTTGCCAGAAAGAGAGAGATGGAGATATGGAAAGCAAGAAATCACTCACTGGAGGGACGGCCACACTGCAATCGCTTCTCCTCCATTCTTCTCTCAGGATCCTGGGCATGTATGCACATGCGCCCAGTGTGAGTTTAAGCCACCGGGTCCAGGACTCCAACTGCAGTTGACTACATGGAAGTCCAGCGACATAGCCATTGTGCCAACTGCTGGTCCCTGTCCAGTCTCTTTAAACTGTGTTATTTTGCCTTTTCATTTGTCTTGCAATTTTTTATTGAAAGGAGGACATGATGTATTGGATAAAAGCAAACAGCAGCAAATAGGCCTTAAGTAGTGTGGTGGTAAGGTGTGAGGGGATAGGAAGCATTATAGAGTTCTATGATTCAGTCAGATCTTCCTAAGCCTGTACCCTTTACCATTATTCCCTTACTGTGAATTTCCTAAGTGCTTCTCAATCCCATGCTCAACCCTCCTCTCTCTCTTTTATGAATGATAGGGTAGCTACAGGAGCTGGAATTGGGTATTTCTTTTCCCTAAGTAGGTTAGGCTCTGATAAAACTCCAGTAGGTTAGGCTGTTAAACTAGTTTTTTTGGGACCAGTTGGTGGCATGGTGACTAAAGCACTGGACATTCTCACATGGCTGACCATGGTTCAAGTCCTGGACCTGGTGGCTTGCTTTTTCACTTTCCCTCTCTCTTACTCTGTGTCTCTCTGTGGTCAAATTAAAAAATAAATGAATGGATAAATAAATAATTAATTTAAAAATTGTTTCTCTAGAGGGCAAGTGTCAGTAAGAAGAACAAAGTGCCCTGGTGTATTTATTTTTTCTTTTGAGAGACATTTTTCCAATAGGATGTGTGCCCTTGCTGGAGAGACAGAAAGATAGACAGAAAGTGAGAAATCACCCCCCTCCCTCCCTGGGGAGATGGCCACTCTGCAATTCCTTCTCCTCCATTTTCCTCTCGGGATTTTGGACATGCACGCACACATGCCTGGTGTGAGTTTTAAGCCACTAGGTCTAGGATTCCAACGCGCTCAGCCATGTGGGAGTTGAGCGACAACCACTACACTATCTGTTGGTCTCCTGTCCTGTTGAATTTTCAATTCATACTTTCCCCTCCCCGCTACTGGAGGCTAGCGTGGATTTTCTCTGATATTCACTAGGAGGAACTGGTAAGTCTTCTAGCGGTAGAAATCACGAAAGCATGGAGCCCTCCCTCTGACTGGGTCTCCCTATAGTTTTTATCTCTTGGACTTGTCCATGCTGAGCCTGCAGCAATTCATCAATAACATTTCGAGTTTTCCTACCTCAGTTCTAGTTCTCTCAGAGGTTTCTGCTGACAGGTTTCAACTCTGATAATTGGTGGTTCTCTATATCTGTCTGTCTTTCCAGTTTGGGGTCCAGGAGTCTGCCCTACGGCCTCCCATTTGTCAGATCTAAGAAGAGTTGTCAAATTTTCAGTTTGTTTAGCTTTTTACTGGCGTTAAGATGGAGTGACTATTGCTAAGTTCCTTATATGCCAGATGGAAAACCAGAAGTGCCTGGACCTTCCAGGCTTAGGACTTCTCATTGAGTAGCTAGCTACCTCGTGGCCCTAGTTCTGTGTCCTAGTTACTGCAACCTCTTATTCCTTGTACATAATTTCCTTAAACAAGTCCTTCTACATATAAACCAATTAGACCCTGGATGCAGGGTTCTATTCCTTCTGGTCCCTGTACTTTTTCCTTCCCATATTGAATATTTGCTTTCTTTAAGGGAAATATCCCCCCCTTACATAGTGTGTGGCCTAGTCTTCTCAGACAAGGCAGAGTCCTAATATTTAGGACTGAAGTCATAAAATGTCATCCCATGACATGGAAAACTGTAAGATTCTACATAAATAGATATGGCATTTCTTTTATATTTTATTTTTTTAAGAGAGATTTTTGCTTTAGGGTGCATGTGCTTGCCAAAAAGACAGAGAGACAGAAAGTGCGAAATCACCCCTCGGGGTTGGCCATGCCACAATCCCTTTTCTTCCATTCTCCTCCTGGGATGTTGGGTATGCATGCACACATGCCCAGTGTGGGTTTAAGCTGCTGGGTCCGGGACTTGAATTGTAGTTGACTTTATGGGAGTCCAGTGACAACCATTATGCAATCTGCTGGTCCCATGCTGTAATGGATATTTAAAAATATTAGCACCATTGTCTCCCTAAATAAAAAAAAAAAACCACATATTTAAATTATAATAAATTAAATGTGAGGGGCCAGATGGTACAGCACTAGAGTGTGACACTCTGTGAGCCAGATTCACAGAGGAAAGTGGCTGGTTGGTGACTGGAGACCTTCCTGTGTATGCCAGGCACATGTGTGTCCATGATCTAAATTGGCTAAAGCTGGGGTGGATCAGGGTATCAGCACCTTATCAGGGGTGTTGTGTGTGTGTCTCTCTCTGACTCTCTCATACATGAATCCATAAATAAACTTTAAATGTGTCTTGAAACTGTAATATTAGTAGGCTCTATACCTGAAAATGTAGGTGACTAATCAGTAACATTGAGAAAAAAAATTTTAGAAAATAAAAGCTGGATAGTCTAGCTTCAGAAATGTCTAAAAGGCCCAGAGCTGTAATTTTAATGAAAACTTAAAAATCTTTAGCTTGAAACATCCCTAGACAAAGAAGATTAACAGTCAAGCTAGTGGATATTTATGTAAATATCACAGCAGCATCATAGACACTTTGTTCAGTCCCTCTAACTGAGCAGTCTTCTGATATGCAATTTGATTTGTGACTTGGTCTTTCTGTGCTTTATGCAATGACGGGCATCAGTTATTCTTCCACATAGTTCTTCCATTAAAAGTAGTAAATGAGACTTCGAGTTTATAAATCAGATTCTCAAGGGTTCAGTTACCAAGAATCCATTTTCCAGAGTCTGATCACCTTGTGGTCAAGTTACTCAACCTCTTTGAGCTTCAGCATCACATCTGTAAAATGTCAATTTAAAATATCATTTATTTTATTTATATCTTGCTTCATTCAAGAAAGCATTAGAAAACACAGAGCAAATATAAAAAATAATAAAAATATGAACACTAAAAGAAAATATATACGAGGTAATGCAAGGTACACATAAAAAATCAGTACCTGAGAAAGGAAAGTAATAACAGATAGTCTATAACCGTGAAGGATAAACGACTATCTGTTGGAAGGGGTAAATAGCAGCCTGTTTTGTAAGGGTAATGAGAGGATTGGATGATATAATCCATGTAAAATCCCCAGCTCATCACAGGGTTCATCAAATAGAAGTTTCCTTCCTCTTGGAAAATTGGGATGGGCATTTATCACAGAACCCTGGATCTTTGGTACTGTCAAGACATGGTCAGATGTCGGGGGGGGGGGACCTATCTCTTACTGTAGAGAGTTCATAAGAAAATAGGCAAGCAAAGGTTAATAAAAAGGGAAATATTATTACCTAAGGAAATAAGTAATCTTGCTCAGGTTAATAAAAGGACCCAGGATAAAGCCCCCACTGTAAGCTTTGACAACAGGGGAATCTGACGTTCTGGATCCTTCTCTGGCTCCACCTCTGGTAATCCACGTGGCTAATAGACACTGCATTCCTGAGAAAGGAGCAGCCCCCCTCCTGATGGAGTTTGCAGTTTATCCTAACCCTAAGAGTCCCTCTCAGGGCAGGAGTCTTGGAACCTGCTCAGGTTCCACCAGGTACTCTCCCCTAAGCTCTGCTAAATCTAACTTGCATTTCTGTCTCTAGTAAATTATTTTACCACCTGCATGTTGGCCCATCCACCCCACTGCCCCACTATAGTTATCATTGTAATTGTCAAAGGGAGATGAGTTTATAATAGCAGGTATACAATGTTTGTGTAACTATATTTGTTCAATACGTTAGTATAAGAAAGTGAGGAATATAGAACCAAGCAGAAGAGGTGGGCATCAGTCTTGAGACCCAAAGGATGCAGATTAAACTCAATTGAAGAAGCTACAGATGATCAGCTTCAGCTCAACATAGGAAAGACTTCTAACATACAAATTTCACCAAACGTGGCACATGTTGCTTCAGGAAGCAATGATGATCTCATCTCTGTAGGTGTTTACACATAAGCCATGCTCCCAGTTGACTGGAATGCTATAGAAAGGATGGTGTAAAATATTTTGCTATCATGATTCTGACTTTTCTGAAGACATTCATTGAATAAAGTGAATTATAAACAAGTTTTAATGTCAGGAATGAATATAGGTCAATGGGAAAGAGAATAGTCATTGCTACTTAACTCTGTAGTAGTCTAATATTTATTCTAGCCTGTCATTCTTATCCTGTAGGAAACCCCATATCCATCCCATTACTTCCACGTGCAATTTTCACTTTATCTTCAACTCCTTCCACTTACAATTATCTCCTCAAATGAATCTGGGCTGACAAATTCAGATGTTTCTTTTTAACATGACTGTGATAGTATGAATTAAATACTTGGTTTTTGTCCAGTGAAGATAAATTCTACCCAGAAAAGAGATAACTTTGCTAAATTAAGACCGAAGACATTACAGAAAGGAGAGTTGCTAGCAGCCTGTTTCTTTTTGTCATTGTTGTTTTTGGTTTTTAGTTACTTCCTGTTGTTGATGTGATTGATCTTCACTAAGACAGTCTTTCTCATGGTAAACACTTGCACTAGACCCACTTTAGGACTGGCCACATACCTTGGTGACACAGAGAAGTAACCATTATCTCACCACCAATAAACTGCTCTAGATAACTTCTGCTAGTAGACTTTTATCCAATCCTGTCCCTTCCTTTATGTCCCCTAGATCTTTTCTATGATAATTTTGACCAGTGGGAGCTCTTTCCAAACAGACCAATGGGAACGCTTTCCAAACATTGCACTTGCTCTTTTTTTAAGTGTAAAAGAGCTTGCTTCCTCAGAGCAGGCAGACATGTTTGCATTTCTCTACAGCTATGAGGGTTGGCTGCATGCTACCGGGTATAACCCTTATTTTGAACTAGCTTCGTAAGAATGATGGTTCTTTTCTCCATGATAACTTTTACATTGCACTTGTTCTTTTTTTTTTTTTTTTGAAGAGTTTTTTTCTTATTGAGCACGTGTGCTCGCCAGAAAGACAGAGACAGACAGAGAGATAGAAAGTGAGAAACCACCCCCAGAGGGGATGGCCATGCCGCAATCCCTTCTTCTCCATTCTCCTCTCGGGATCTTGGACACGCACGCACATGCGCCCAGCGTGAGTTTAAGCCACCGGGCCTGGGACTCGAACCATGGTCGACTACATGGTAGTACAGAGACATAGCCATTACGCTAACTGCTGGTCCCAGCACTTGTTCTTTTTTGACATTCCCTATTTTCTGGCACAAAACTCCAAACCAGAAACTCATGAAGCAAAACACTGAGGTAACTAGTGCTGGGATAGGAAAGAACATAGACTCTCCATAATGATGAGAGTGACTTTTGTATGGTAATTAGATGACTAGTGGCTAGAGATCCCCTAGGTAGCTTCAGGATGGGCTGGTCAAGGGGGAGACAAGGGTGTGATTAGAGGGCTGTGAATTTCAGCCCCACCCCTAAGCTTTGAGTTGATCAGCAATGACCAATGCTTTAGTCAAATCATGCCTATGTAATGAAGTCACCATAAAAACCCAAAAGGACTGTGTTCAGGGAGCTTCCAGGTAGCTGAACACATGGAGGTTCCTGAAGGGTGCTCTGCTGGGGCAGGGCATGGTAGCTTCTTTCCACATGCCTTGTTTTGTGCATCTTTTCCCTCTGGCTGTTCATCTGCACACTTTGTAATATCCATTATAATAAATGTATAACTATAAGTAAAGTGCATTCTTGGTCCTGTGAACCATGTTAGCAAATTAATCAAACTCGAGGAAAGGGTCATGGGAACCCCCGTGTATCGTCAGTTATTAGTCGGACCCCTGCATATAGCCAGTTACAACCTGGGCTTGCAATTGGCATCGAAAATGGGGAACATTCTCATGGGACTGAGCCTTCAACCTGAGATCTGACACTATCTCCAAGTAGATTGTCTCAGAATTATATTAAATTTTGTAGTTGTTATCCATGCAGAAGTGCTTGGTTGTGTGTGGAGAAAATAAAATCCCCATATTCTGACGTCCTCTAAATGTTCTTCTATGTTGAGCAGAGAGTAGAGAATTGAAAAACAACACTTTGGGTTTTGTTTTTTCCTATCCTCAAAATGTCAGAATTTACTCATATTTGTAGATTACTTTTCTGGGGTCCAAGACTTTCTTTTAGTCATTTCCTCCACCCCCACCCCCCCATAACATGTAAAATACTATTGTCCTAATCAAATATTTACACAGATTTCCAAAGTAGGTTCTTTACTTTTACCTTTCTTCTTTCTTAGTTGTTTTCAAGAGCTTCTTTTCCAACTTATCATGGAAACAAAATAATTTTCTAATACCTTCCCCCTAGGCTTTGTTCTATTTCTATTCATCCCAAGCCTCCTTGTGTATGACATTGCTCCTTCCCTCTCCTCTCTCTGACATTCTCTGGACTCTTTCAATGTTGACATAAGTAGATTGAATACCTACAAAGCCACTCATTGTCATTTCTTTCAAGTTCCAGGGGAAAATTTGTTCTCATGATTCTATTATTGGCTTGAAGTTACTTATGGAAAAAATTCAGTTAAAGTAGATTTTAGAAGCAAAAAAATAAAATAAGGTCTCATCTGAATGATATAATGATCAATCTTCTGATAGGATAGGGTTAACCTTCAAGAGAAGGCTTGGCCTGGGTCTCTTTGCTTTGCATGCTTTAAAATAGAATTCATATTTTATCATTGGTATATCAGTGTATGGTAATTACAGAGCTCACGATCTGATTTTTTAATATCATTTAACTATATGATATTTTGCATTGAAAATGTTTAGTTTTTTTTTTTTTTAATCTCATAGTCTCACTGTATAACCAGACCAGAGGAGTGGGTAAAGCAGGTATTATTTATATTTAATTGGTTAGATCATTGATGATCCAAAGATTAAGAAATTTTTATGAATATCGTAAAACCACATGTTGCATCCAGAACTTGAATTTAAGTCTTCTGTTCCTTATCAGTTCTCTCTAAAATTTAAATATTATTTGGAGGCCAGATAGTACAGTGGTAACACAACTAGTTCCGCATGGGAAAATCTTTAGCTCATGTACTGAGACCTCCTGGTACATACCAGGTGTGCGTGCATACACATGACCCTGGAAGACTGAGGTTAATTTAGATTGTAGTGTGAAAAGGTATCCCCCATGGGTGGTACCTATCTGCTTTTTGTTTTTCTCTGTCTCTATCATTCATGAAAGGAAGAAACAAACTATGAAAAACTTCTAAATATTATTTTATTTAAATCCAGGCAGATAATTTTATCTGTAATCTTTTTTTTTTTTTTTTTTTAATGATCAGGTGGCACATGTGCTAGAGAGAGGAAAAGAGAGAGAGAGGAAAAGCACTCCCCAAAGGGGTGCGGTCACACCACAATCCTTTCTCCTCCATTTCTCCCTCCCATCAAGATTTGGCATGCTCGCATTCATACCCTCTGTCTTTTTCAAGCTGTTAGGGCTGGAGTGAGAGATTCAATTCTATATGTACAGCACTGTCCTGCCCTGCTACCAGCCCATTCTTACCTATGATCTTTTAAAATTCACTTCACTCCCCAGTATCTTTTAGTAAAAATTCACAATTAATTGCCATTTATGTGAATCTTAAGTGAAAACAATCTGGAAAGCTCTAAAATTGGAGACACTTAATTTGTGTGTAAGTTCCTTTTTTTTTTTTTTTTAAGTGAGATTTTTGCTATAGGGCATGTGTGCTCGCCAGAGACACAGACACACAGAGAGAGAATGTGAGAAATCACCTTCCGGGGAGATGGCCACGCCACAATCCCTTCTCCTCTGTTCTCCCCTTGGGGTTTGGGACATGTATGCAAGGAATCTGGCAAGAGTTCAAGCTGCTGAGTCCGAGACTTGAACTACTGTCAACCATGTAGGAATCCAGTGCGTTAGCCACTACATCTCCTGCTGGTCCCAAGAAGTGCATGCTTAAATCACCTGTTTCCAATTGTTTGACTGTGACTGTATGACTACTGCAATAGGCATTCAACAGCTAGCCTCCTAGGAGGGCTTACTCATTTTCAGTATTTCTCACACACATTGCTGCATACATCAAGAGAAGAATGCATTTTAGCTGACTAGGGTGTTTAGAAGTGGAGAAGAGTAGCTCCAATCATAATTCTTTCTTCCATTTTAATCTCCACGTGCCCAGGAAGGCTGTCTGTTTATCACCTACCTTAGACAAACAACTTTACTGTTTAAAGGATTTTTAACTTCTCAGAGCCTGGTGACTAATAAATCACCGGAAGGTTATTCCAACATGGAAAATATACATTCTTTATAACTCTGCACTATCTTTAACTTAGTACTGAGGTTTCTCCCTAATGAAATAACATTCCTTTTATATGAATAACAGCAGATGTAAACTCTGAGTGATTATCAGACTTAAAAGTTTACGTATTTTTATGCTGACTACCAAGATAAGAACTGCAAATGAACACATGTTGACTTTCTTTGTGTGAAACAAATATGTAGTTTTTTCTAAAAGAAAACTGTGAATATTATAGCCCCCATGGAAAAAATACAGTTTTGTCCTAATATTGTAAGTAAAGGGTTTCTGAAAAATAACAGAATAAAATGTATTAAAAAAAAAGAAAAAAGCTTTTACTCCAGGCTATTATAATGAAGAAAAAGTGTTCCAAATGTGAACTAATGAAGTACAAAGTAATGAATATTTAATTTGTATAATTTACCAAAGTGCTTTTAGAAATCAGAGCTACATTCTTCATAAACATAATGTTCATTAGGCCTTAACTGTAGCTCACATGCAATTACCATATCGCTTCTGTGCAACTTTAGCATCGTATGGCATTGAGTAAAACCCCTCTGAGAATATCTTAAGGGCAAAGAGAGAAAAAGAGAAGTAAAGCTGTTATGGCTATGAAATCTGAATAACTTACCTTTGGCAAGGAAAATACAGAAGACTGCATAACTGGGGTGGAGTGTGGGCAGTCAGCACCCGTTTAGGAAGAGAATGGTTTTACCTGAACTCCCTTCTCCTTTGGCAACAGCATTTTGAAGGATTAAACAAAAACCAAAATTAGTTCGATGGCTCAGTAGGACACCTTATCACATTCTTAAAGGTAAGAGGAGAGCTACTTAAAATCTGATTGAAACATAATCAGATCAAGCAGAGCAGTTTTCAGGAGAAACAAACTAGTGATGTGATGTGAATTTTAATATGATCACTAGTGTAGCTCACATAGATTTCAGAGCTCAAGAACCTGACCTTCTTGTTATATTTTTCTTTCATTTTATTGTGCCAGAGGGTGCATGCATATGTGTGCATATGCGTGCAAAGAGAGTAAGAGAGAGAGAGAGAGAGAGATGAGAGAGAGGAAAGAAAGCATTCCCCAATGGGGCCTTATCATGCCCCATTGCACTTTTCAAGATCCTGGGCACATCCACATGCACTTGGTTGGCCATGTGGGATCCGGCTTCCTGTACATAGCACTTAACATCTGCCTCACAGAGCAGGCTTATTGTGTGTTATTACAGTGGGAAGTGATTTTTTTTCTCTTGAGACACATCTCCTTTTCTTTGTTATTCCTTTATAAATTTACCAGCCAAATTAACTCTACCATTAAGGAGTTAGATAAAAATTTTATTTTAGGAAAAACTTGGAAGTATCTAAGAACTGAGATTTAGCAGTAATGTAAATAATATTCTAATGTTTTTTAAATCAGGAAAATCACTCAATAAGGTAAATTTGACAAGATGATTTCTCATCTCTGAAAATTCCCTTTTCCTTTTGGTTTGGTATATTTCTCTTCATTTATTTTTGGATTTACACAATTTAACATTTCAAGACATCATTAAATATTGCTCCATAGTCAACCAGTTATTACTCATTTCAACACAGACCTTCTTAGAAGAGTCATGGAGCACTTTCAAATATAGCAGAGATAGCTCTTGGGCAAATGACCCACTCATGTGAGCCATAATCAAAAGAATAATAGCACTACCTGAATGGTACAAAGAGTTTGGGGATACAATGGAACAATTGAATACCAAATTAATATGTAAATCATTATTAGTGTATGTGCCTGCCAAGGATTTCCATTAAATTGTTTAAAGAAAAGTGATTTTGACAAATTATACATTTTATGAGTCAAAATATGCAACCTGCTGCATTTGGCATTTTGTCCTTCCATTCCTGGAAGAAAGGCAAAATCCCCTGGGCTGTGTGAGTCGCTGTAATTGGATTGCAGCTCCATCAATGGCATTGTTGGTTAGCTGAGATGCCCACCTGGAAGCACTCAGAGGCAGCTGGCAGCTATGGCCTTCAGAGAGCCCTACCTATTGGACTTAGATCTAGTTTGAGTGAAGAGAGACTCTCTCACGAGAGTATTTTGGCAACGTTAGGTTATCATTTAAGAAATCTCTTGGCACGGATCCTTCATTTAACTTGTCATTTGGAGAGGCAGGAAAATGCAAGTTCACTTTATAACAGGAATAAACTCATAATTAAGATAGTCAGAGTGAGTATATTATGGGACTAGGTCCTGAAGAAAAAAATTTTCATGATATTAGACTGAATGTATAAGAAGATTATACAATTAAAGTGCTAGAAATTGAAAAATAAGTTCACCTATCTTGACCTGAGTAAATGAATTGGGGAATAAAGACAACCATCCAGATACTTTTGTAGACCTACTAAATTTTATAAAAAATGACAGGAAGTTTAAAGAATTTGAAGGCACTGAGTTTAAAGCATTAGTAGAAATCTAATCTGACCAGTAGTCAAAGACAATGAATGGGGAATACAGAAGTTAGACCTGTGTGTTGTTATATTGTGTGAATGAATAAGCTTGCCAACAGAGAGAGAAAAAACCCTGAAGGGAGGGGGAAGTAAGAGAGACAGGGCTGATATGGAGATACATTGTGAATGAATGGAGGAGGAGATCATATCACAGTGTCTTTATTTTCTCAAGTATGTAGGAGAAAGACTCCTTTCACTGAAAGTGAAGGAGATGCATGTGGATTTGGGGACTTCATATGAATTAGAAAAGCAAAAATGGTTTATAAGAAAAATTGCATGAATTGAGAGTGAACTAGAGATAAGTAATTCTCCAGTGGTCTCAATAGGCCAGGTGATGTTAGATTACATGAATGGGTTGTCATACCAACTGGCATCATTGTATGACTTTTTCCAATACTATTAGCAGTCAATAGCAAGAGAACAATCTGATGATTGACATTACTCAAGGCTGGAATAGCTGTGATGGATATTTCCAGACTCTGGGTAGTCTTTAAAACACCAAACAGCAAGAATTGGCACATATGTAGAATGCACAGGAGAAAAAAATGCCCTCAGGAAAAATTAAACCGTCTTCATGCATAGTTCTGACATTCACATGTCTCATTTTTTTGACTGTACTTGCCAATTTCATCGTTTTATATCATAGAATCACTCTTAGCTGATGTTATCTGAGACAGCTGTTTGGAAATTATATTGAAAAATTATGTTAAAGTATGGGTTCATAAAAAAATTAAAGTTTGCCAATATTACTTTATTTTATCTTAACACATATTTATTTTTCACTTAAAAAAGGACCCCAAAAGCCTTTATAATTGTGCAAGGTCATATGGGCTCACCAGAGAGACAGAGAGATGGGAATTGGAGGAGGGGGAGGGGAGAGAGTAAGCACCCCCACACCCCCAGTGGGCATGGTCAAGCTGCAACCTATTCTTGTCCATTTCTTCATTCCATCAGAATCTTCACACACACACACACACACACACACACACACACACACACATCCTTGGTGTGGTTTTCAAGCTGCCAGTTTTGGGATTTTAACAGGGTTGGGATTAAAACTGTAGTTGACTAAGTAGTATCCAGTTCCCCTAACTACTAGTCTTTTTCTTGGGAGGGTAGGAATCTAACCACATTCAAAAAATTGTTTATCCTCTTTCATAATAAGTTCTATAATTTCTGCATACTGAATCTGAGTTCAGAATTGTTTTAAAATTTTCTAATTTTTATTTGCTTGCTATAGGGCATGGGTGTTCATTAGAGAGAGAGAGTCTGTGAGAAATCAGCTTCTGGGGATATGACCATGCTGCAATCCTTTCTCCTCCATTCTGCTCTTAGGATTTTGGACATGCAAGCACACTTACCTGGGATGATTTTCAAGCCACTGAGTTTGGGACTCAAACTATGCACTTGGCCATGTGGGATCCAGCCGCTTTTACCTCCATACATCTGCTGGCCTTGAAATTTTCTAATTTCTAAATAGATTTTTCTAATTTCTACTAGATTTTCTAATTTATTAATGATGCTTCAATAATAAATTTTATGGTCAACTTGATTGGGCCATGGGGGTATCCTGCCATTTGGCAAACTATGGCTTAGTGGCTTAGTGGCTATATCGCTGGACTCCCACATGGCCAACTGTGGTCTGAGTCCTGAACCTGCTGTCTTGAAACTCATGCTGGGTGCACATGCTTGTGTACCCAAGATCCCAGGAAGACAATGAAGGAGAAAGGATTGTGGCATGGACATCCCCTGGGTGTGTGTGGAGAGGGTGATTTCTCACTTTGCCTCTCACTGTGTCTGTCTTTCCTGCACCCCCACCCCTACTGTGAGTGCACACACCCGAAGGCAAAAACCTAAAAAAAAAAAAAAAATTATGTGTGTGTCCGTGAAGATATTTCTAGATGAGATTAACACTTGAATCAGTATACCGAGTAAAGCAAATTGCCCTTCCAAATGTATATGGGCCTCACCTATTCAACTGGAGACATGAATAGAACAAAATTATGAATAAGAGGGAAATCTGTCTGCCTAACTGAGCTGGGACATTGGTCTTTCTGGCCTTTGAACTTGAAATGAAACTTAAGCTCATTATGGGTTTCCAACCTCTTGGCTTTCAGCTTGGTCTATCTACACCATTGACTCTTCTGAGTCTGGATGTTGCTGACTGAAGATCTTGGGACTTTTCAGCCCTCATAAAAGCATAAGCCAATTTAATTTTTATAATAAATCATTTTTGTCTGTTTCTTTGGAGAACCTTGACTAATATAGAGAGTAATGTGTCAGTAATTACTCTTCATCAGTCTGTCATTTTAAAAATTGCCAGATACCATGTCTGCTTATGAGAGAGACCGAAAAAGAGAAGGAGAGAGAAAGCAACCCCCAGTAGGGCATGGTCATGCTTCAGTCCCTTCTCCATTTCTATATCCTGTAGGAATTTGGGGCATACACACACATATACCTGGTATTTTTTCAAGCCACTAGGGCTGGGATTTGAGTCACAGTTAACCATGTGTTATCTGATTTATCTCCCTTAGCCACTAGGCTAAGGGGCTAGGCCCTCAGCCTGTGTTTTTAAACATTTTATTACTCATAAAAATAATTATTTTCCTTCCCACACTCACATTTCACTAGTATACATATCCTCTAATAAAATGATGAAATTTCAGTAACAACTAAATCATCTAAATAAACTAAATAATTGGTTTGAGAACAAACTTGAGCTGTGGAAATAAGTATATACAAACAATCCAGTGGAAGGATATATTTCTGACTATAAATGGGGTGGTGGTCAGAGGGTCTGATAATACCTAACTGTGAATAAGTATACTATCTTGTGTGTGAGCCTCTTGTCTCATATCCTATAATGTACCTCTGCTCATAAGTACTTGATAAGCACTGTGTAACTCACCATATCTGACCCAGAGGCTTTGGCCTCAGGCTGGGACTTATTCCATCCATGCTTCCAAATCAGACTGAATTATGCTGTAGGTTTTCTTGGTTCTCCAGCCAATGGATGGTAGGTGGTGGAACTTATTCAGCCTCAATTATTACATATGTCAATTTCATAATAAGTCTTCTCATATCTATCTTTCTATTGATCATCTATCTGTACTATTTATCTTGAGAACCCTGACTACTATAGAAGGCAAAGTGGAAATGCCAGTCATCAATGAAACTGCAGCCAGGGAACAGAAGAGCAAGGGAAAACCAATGAACCAGTGATTTTAGTTAGTCAAATAAGTTGAATTTATTTCTAGGGCATCAACAGTTCTTCCACCATGCTAAATAATGAGTTCCTTCCTAGTCTTTATTTCACAAACTTAAAAAAGGGTCTAAGTTCTTTTAGGGAGATATGTATTTTTCAAAGCCAAATATTACTTTAATTCCAACATAACTGGTTCTGCTAACTATGGAAAAATAAAAAGTGTACTCTTATAATCATTGACTAAACCTGATCCCACTTATTTATCTCTAATCTTGACATTGCAACTCTATTGTTCTTAGCTTCTGTTGAGTCCCACATTGCATTGTATACCTCAGGAGATGTTGAAAATAAGAGAAATTTCGGTGCTATGGCTCCAAAATCAAAGCTTCAGTGCAAAGAATGCTCCAAAATGAAATCCTAACTTCTTTCTTTTAGACTTTTTTTTTAGAGTGAGGATCTTAAAGTGTTTTTGAGTCCAGCTAAATAAAGAGGAGGATAAAAGACAAACACACACACACACACACACACAAAGGGTCTTCCAAAAGTTCATAAAATTGGGACCAGGTGGTGTAGTAATAAAGCTGCATCTGGAACCAACAGATTTGCAACCCAAGACCTCATGATCATGCTGGGGGCACACATATGCCTGGGATCTACGCTGACTGAGACGGGATAGATTGTGGCACTAAGACCTTGTGGGGAGTGCCTATATCTTTCTCATGGAATAAAGAAATAAATAAGTTTTAAAAAGTTTGTGGAAAATGCATATGATGAAAAAGTTGTGCATGAAGTTTTTTCGCACTGAAAAACTCCTGTATTTTAATTCTATTTTTCCATACACTTTTTGAAGCCCCCTTTTGTGTGTGTATGTGCCTATCTATATCTATATCTACATATCTGTGTGTCTTTGACTCATCCGTATAATTGCTTTAAACTCCTACTTTACTGTGCCAATATAAATGACAAACCTGATTTACGTTTCCCAACTTATGAAATAGGAGGGATAAGCGTTTTATTTCTCCACCTGCTTTGAATCATAGTTAACGATAAGTAATTACAAGTAATCTTTCAAGGTGAAACACATCATTTAAAAACATAACTTTTTATGATTTATTTTCCATCACTCTAAAGAGGGTGCAAAAATATCCTTTATATGACAGTTAACAAACCCTTTTCCTTAAATCTTCCTGTTGGAAATAAATTTGTCTCAAGTTAGTTGAAAAAAGTTCAGCTATGACTGGTATTCTTTTTTTCTTTTGGAGAGGTTTTTGCTATAGGGCGTGTGCGCTCACCAGACAGAGAGAGACAGAGAGACAGAAAGCGAGAAATCACCCCCCAGGGGGGATAGTCACGCCGCAATCCCTTCTCCTCCATTCTCCTCTCGGGATCTTGGGCACGCACGCACACGCGCCGGGTGTGAGTTTTAAGCCACCGGGTCAGGGACGCGAACTGCGGTCGACTACATGGGAGTCCAGCGACATAGCCATTACGCTAACTGCTGATTCCCATGACTGGTATTCTTGACAGTTATTGCCTTCATGTCACTTAGAAAGCTGCAGCAATTAACATGGTCATATTTGCTTTTTGTCACAAAACATTCTACAAACTTGTGTCATTAATTTAACATCAGGAGGAGGCCAAGCCATAGTTTGAACAGGTAATAATACAGTGACTAAGAACACAGGCTTTAGATTCAGATAGTCTCTACCACATTATTTTCCCAAAATATTACACCTTCTAGGCTCTTCCCTATGGGAGGATTTGATTCCCAAATCCCATCACCCATGTCATTTTCTTGGTCAAAGGAGCAGAAGTGACAAAGCTTTATGTCTATTTTATGGTCAACCAAACATGGTATTTTCCCTCTGTCTTGAGATCAACAGTGTCCGTTCAGCTTCAATCCCTAAATGAATGGGTGTGTGGAGCAGAGTCACAGTCCTCTTGTAGCAAACATTAACATAAGTAAAAAAAAATTTTAGCAAATTTTGTTATCACAGTCCACTGAGATGTGGGGATATACCTAACATCAAACTAGGCTATTCAGAATGATACAGAAAATTGTACGGGGAGTGGAGTTCCCTGCCATGAAAAAGCACAGGAAATACATGCACAGTTTGGGGGCTAGGCCAAAGGTGGCAAGGAAACTTACTGGAGGCTGGACATCCTTGAATGTAGCAGTGAAATGCTTAGTAAAACTGTTGCCCTCAATTTTTTGGAGAACAGGCAATACAATAACAGTTTCTCCAGGGAAAAAAAGCCCTGATTTGTAGGTAGCATTTTCCCATTTCTGAAGTGTAAATCCTCCAATAACGACCACTTTTAAGCTATCGATGTGGCATGTGCAAAGTTCTTGAAAATTTCACAATGGACGTTTCCAAGCAGATACAAGGCAGGAAGACAAACCAACTGGTGTGTGTGTGTGTGTGTGTGTGTGTTGTGTAACATTCTATTTTATTTTCATAATTTATTGTTCATAGATCTCTATAGTCAACAGGAACCATATCAAGATTTAATGAGGGTCAGCAGATGGTGCAGTGGTTCCATTGCAAGACTCCCACATGGCCACTGCAGTTTGAATCCTGGACCCAGTGGCTTGAAACTCATGCCAGGTACCTGTGTGTGCGTGCCCGAGATCCCTAGAGGAGAATGAAGGAAAGGGATTGTGCTGTGCCATCCTCCCTGGGGGTGATTTCTCACTTTCATTCTCACCGTCTTTACAGTGAGCACATATGCCCTAAGGCTAAAACCTCTAAAAGACAAAAAAAAAAAAAAGACCTAATGAGATGCTACCATAAAATCTTAGGCTTGTGGTCTGATCTTGTGTTAAGATAAAATTTGGGGGTTGATTCTAGTAAAGGATGAAGCAAATATTTGTCACCCAGATTATAGATTTAGTAACTTATGCTCTTGTCCCAAAATATGTGCTGCCTCTCTATGGTCCCTCTATGTGGGGGATTATGCAAACCCACTATAGCAATGTCAGACTTGTTTGGGTGAATTGCTTCAACTAAAGAAGTCTGAGACAATGAACATGAACTTCTGAACAGAAGCTTTATAAAATCTCATGTGACCTAATACAGCCTTTGCCATGAAACCTGCAAAAGGCCTCAGGGGGTTGGTCTCCCAGGTTGGATCCTGGCAAGAATAGGGCTAGGAGTTAAGCCACACAATATCTAGAACCAACGTGTACCTTAGAGGTTGTAACCCACTGAGGCTATTATTTTCACTTTTTGTTTTTAGCCACAGCTAGTCCGTTTGATCTACTCGATAGCATTGTTAGGATACTTCCAAGCACAGCTGCTTTCATAGAAAAAGGAGCAACGATATCTGCCACAGTTTTTGTGATGATTGAAAAAGTTAATATGTCAAATGTCTGACAGAGAGTAACGCATCAGAGGTGCTAACAGATACTGGTGGTCCTAGAGACAAAGGTGATGAAAATGTCATATGTTGGAATTTTACAGTGAGAAATGTCATGGCATGGCTAAGCCACGCATTGAGAAGCCAGAATTTTTAGGGAAAACCTCAGTAGAGCTTTCCATTTAATGAAATAATTGCCCATAAAGCCTCCAAGTAATAAACATTTTATCAATATTAAATCTTGACAGTCAAAAGACTGGTGCTGGAGTCAATATTACCATTTAAAATCCTTGTAACCTTGGATGAGCAACTTGACCTTCCTGAGCTCCTGTTGGCTTTTCTGTTTAATGAGCCTAATAAGACCTGCCCTATCCAACTCGAAGGACCAGGATCAAAATCAGTGAAATTTTATCTGAAAGCACTGTATAAATTGTCAAAAGCTTATGAATACATTGAAACTTATTATCTATCTAGCTTTTCCTATTTATGGTCCAAGGGTCTTAAGAAATATCTTTCTATTTCCTATTTTTTTTAAGGAAAAAGATTATCAGTGTTTTGCTGATAGGTCAGTTTATCTGAAGAAAACTGCAGTTTGACTTCTGTTAGTTGAAAATAGTACTCTAATTCTCCTTCACCAAAACAACACAAAGGAATACATTCTAACTGGTCATCTCCAGTGAGTTGGAGAATGTCTATCTCCACAGTGAAATGATGCCAGTATCCTTTGTACACCTCAAATATGATTCAGTTCCACAGTGGATATTCCAGTTCTTTTTGTAACAAAATTACACTTAGAAGTAGACTAGTAATCTCTGATTCTTTTCCATGAACTTTTAAGAGGCGCAAGTTAAGTGGCACAAGTAACTTCTTGGAGCGATAGCTCAGGGAAGTATTAGGTCATCGGAAAAGGCAGGATGTATTTTTCTATGCAAAAATGTGTTATGACTTTCCTGTCAACCCAGTACTTAGAGGATTGTGCGCTGTCTCTCTGTACCACTGGAAGAGTAGATCTACTCCACTTTCATGAGTGGGGAAAAAGAATGTTTGAATCCACATTAACTCAAGAGGATTCTTCTTACATGCTCATTATGATATACTACAAAATTCAGAGGTAACAGGAGAGGTGTTTTGTGTAACATCATGAATTAAAATATATCTTTATATCTGATGCCAATTTATATTTCTCTTTTTTATAAGATATCTTTTATCATTATTATTTTATATTCAGTCTCTGTATATCATTGGATCATACCAAATGAATTTTCCCAGCATGAATACACTGTATATTAGTCCTGTCAAAGGACTAATATAATATCATACACATTATCAACAGTTAATTTTCCATTTTTTTATGTCCCTTAAATGTTTTGCTTCTTTCTTTTTCTCCTTAATTCCTTCTCTCTCACTCTTCCATGTTTCCTATCCACTTCTCATACTGTATCTAGTCTCCATAATTGCTCTCCATGCTTCTATACCTTTCAATCTTTCAGTTTCTGTCATGGAGGGTGGACATTTGGTATATATTGAGTGGTGTCATACAATGTCTCTAATAGCCTGCTTGCTTCACTTAGCAGTAAATCTTTCATATTCACCCACTTTCTGTCAAATGCCAAGATCTCACTTGTTATGGCTGAATGGTATTCTATAGTGTGTATGTTATATACTTTTTCAAACCATTCATCTGTTTGTGGACATTTGAGTTGGTTCCATGTCTTAGCAATTGTGAATAATGCCACAAGAAACATGGATGTGCAAGTGTTTTTTCAACTGTGTTTTCCTATCCTTTGATAGATAGCCAGGAGTGGAATTGTAGGATCATATGGTAGTTCTATTTGTAGGCCTTTGAGGAGCCTCCATATTGTTCTCCACAGTGGCTGTACTAATTTACATTCCCACCAACAGTGTAGGAGAGTTCCCTTTTCACCATAGGCTTGGCAGCGCTTACTATTCTGTATTTTTTAATCTTCACATTCTGACTGGGGTTTGGTGGTATCTCATTGTTGTTTTGATTTGAATATGCCTTATGATAAGGGATGTTGAGCATTTTTTCATATGCTTTTGGCTTTTAGTGTGTCTTCCTTAGAGAGTTGTCTGTTCAGCTCATTTGCCCATCTTTTAATTGGGTTGCTTACATTTTTTTTCAGGTAAGCTGCTTGAACTCTCTGTATAGTCTGGTAATCAGTCCCTTATCTAAGGCATAGTTTGCAAATATATTCCCCCATTCCAAGGGTTGTTGATTCACTCTTATTGTTGTTTCTTTTGCTGGGCAGAAGCTTTTTCTTTTTCTTTTTTTTGGAGAGATTTTCGCTATAGGGCGCGTGTGCTTGCCAGATGGACAGAGAGAGAGACATAGAGACAGAAAACGAGAAATCACCCCCCCAGGGGGGAAGGTCACGCCGCAATCCCTTCTCCTCCATTCTCCTCTTGGCATCTTGGGCATGCACGCACACGCGTCCGGCGTGAGTTTTAAGATACCGGGTCTAGGACGCGAACCGCGATCAACTACGTGGGAGTCCAGCGACATAGCCATTACGCTAACTGCTGGTTCCCAGGCAGAAGCTTTTTCACCTGATGTAATCCCACCTGTATATTTTTGGGATTATTGCCTGTACTTTAGTGATCTTATTTAAGAAGTCTTTGTCTATTCCAATGTCTCCCAGAGTTTCCCCAGTGTTTTCCACTATTAGTTTTACAGTCTGAGGTCTTAAGTTTAGATCTCTGATCTATTTTGAGTTGATTTTTGTTAGTGAAAGATAGGGCTCCAGATTCATCTTTTTGCAGGTGGATACCCAGTTTTTTCAGCACCATTTGCTAAAGAGATTTTCTTCTCTCCAGTGGATTGCCTGGCACCCTTTGTCAAAAATGAGTTGGCTGTATGTGTGAGGGTTTATTTCTGAGGTCTCTATTCTGTTCCATTGGTTTACTTGCCTGTTTTTGTGCCAATACCACACTTCATTATCACAGTTTTGTAATATATTGGATTGTTGGAAAACTTATGAGCCATTTTTGTATAGAAAAACATAGAAAAAAATAAGACTTTTCTGACAACCCAATATTTTGGGGTCAGGGAGTGAGATGCCTCCTACTTCCTTCTTGCACATATTGCTTTGTCAATACAGAGTATATTTGACTTTCAATGAGTACACATTTTCATTACCAGAAGTTTGCTATTTTATACATTTTAAAATTTTTTAAGAAGTTTTTATTCTGCAGTGTAGTTTAAGATTTTTTAATGAAAAAATAGATTTTAAGAAATTCTTTACATAACTGGAATTAGACCGACTTGAATTTAATCCCTCCCCATGCCACTTACCATCTATGTGATCCTGTGTAAGTTGCTTCACTTTCTCAACTCCAGTCTCTTCATCTGTGAAAAAAGAAATATTAAGATCTCTCATGGGATTATATGGACATGAATGAGATCATATAAGTAAAGTATTTAACATATTTCCTGGGCTCATGATTAGTGTTCAATACAAATTCTGTCATACTTTAATGAGTTATTTATTATTTTGCTTATGCAAACGTAAGGAAGGTTTTCCTTTTAGATTTTAATTGCTTATTTGCTTTACTACCTCTTTCTTCTAAATAGCCACCACTTCATATTTTTTAAATTTATTATTACTGGTATTCACAATTGCTAATCGGCTTTAAATGTTTAAACAGGCACCATTTTAGGTGGGTCTTTCCTGTTTTTAATTGTGCGATGAAGTACATGAACATACACAACTATCCCCCTTCAATAAGAATTTATAGAGAAAGCATTAGAATGCATTTTTGTAAATTTCTGCCCCCTATTTATATATTCATTTTATAGTTGATTCATCTTTATTGTTAATTAAACCCTAAAATTACCATTCAAATTGGAATTAAAGTAAAATGTCAAAGGCATTTACATTTCAAAACTAGATATTTTACATGTACAATTAATCTCAGAACATTAAAAATAAAGGAAAATCACATTAGTGTTAAAATTCTAGACCCAGCAAGAAAAGTAGCCTTTGCTATAAGCTATTTGTGTGTTTGCAAGAATTAGTGAGGGCATGAGGCAAAAGTTCTACCCGTGGAGAGACTGTTGGAGGTACTCAGCTGAATGGATGGGGTGTGAGAAAATAAATTAGGTTGAAGAAAATAATGAAAATGAAGCATTCCTTCCTACCTCATTTTCAGACTGGTTATAAATTGTCTTTAATCATAATCTCCAGTATTAGAAATTTCATCAGTTTATTTTTATCATGTGCTAGCATAGTCTTGCTCCTTCCTGGGAATAAATGAGCTGTTTTGGCCCAAGCCTTTTCATTTTGCAAAATTACCATTCCTTTTGCATCTCTCCTGCTGCTCCATATCACTACAGAATATTTGTTAAGTACAGGAAAAATTCATGTTTTCCCTCTGCTTGTCAGGTATAATATGGAAGAAGGACTAATGAAAAACATCTTTCATGCTTATTCAACAGAGACCATTAAAATAAAATGAATGAAAGCCTTTTTGCTCAAACTGAAACCTGCCCACATGTTTCTGTAGAGATTTTATTTTTCCCAAGTAAATAAGCTGACCTCCCATTTGTTTAAATAAGAATTTCTCATATTTCCACAGGAGCAAGCTATTTGGGGTAGTAAACTCAACATGTTGACTGGGTCTTCACAGCAGCATTAGCCATCTGGACTGTGGAAGGACTGGCCCAATTTGAGGTAAGAAGCACACAGACTGTGTGTTGCATTCTGTTACCACGTGCCACTCATGGTGCAAACTGTCTCTGAGTTGGCTCTTAGATGAAGCAGCAAGGCAGATGGGGCTCAGAGACGGGGTCCTGAAACTTCTTGCTTCATCTCTCAAAGGTGTTCAATTCATTCTTATTTTTATCAGAGAACAGTTCTCCATAGTAGATCTCTGCTCAAATTCATGTCCTAAACTCCCTGAATCAGGGTGCTGATCCAATTTGGGGCCACAGTCAGGGTTTAACATGAAAGGAGTGGAAGGGGTGAATATGCGGAAAGCAGCCCAGAGGCTGTTGAGCTTTCATTTGAGGAAAACTGGAAACATGTCTTTCAGGAAACTTGTCCTTCTGGAACAAGATAAAGGGTCCTTGCAGAGGAGGTGTGTGCTGAGGAGAAATGAGGTAGCGATCACAGATAATGGATTTGGAAACAAAGGAGTGAGAGCAAGAGCATTAAGTCAGGAGGGTGGGAGATAGACGCTACAGTGATTCACCAATCTCAGGAGCACCTTTGAGTAAAGGACAATTAAAATACTCCTGTAATACTCAGATGCAAGATCATGATCAATAAAAATGAGACTTCTTAAATCCCACCTTGCTGCCTATTTCATATCTGTACCTGTTCCTACCTAGTTGACCATGGCTGGAGAAAGCACCACCACCGATACTGGTTGGCCTCACTTTAAGCTCATAATCACTCATAGCAGGTGTCCCTAAGAGCAGTCCATAAGTTATGTTCCATCCCTAGTCCATTCACTCTCCTATGTTCTAGATGACAAGATCATCTCTTTCTCTTTAAACTTCTGTTATTCTAATTCTAGCTGAAGACTTTGGTTCCTAGTCTACTGAGAAAACAGAAGCTCCCAGAGGATGTCTCCAGGTTCCCATCACTACCCCTTCTCACACACCAAATGTGTGTCCAGTCTCTTTGACTTTTCCATTTTTGTGGGCAAACCTACTATGTGCTTCTAAAAGAGGACCCTTCGCCAGGGCATTATATCTCTCTTCTTCTCACCTAATTAAAACATCACTCTAGAAATTTCCCTGGTCTTTCCTATATTCCTCTATTTCTTGTTTTCCTGGACGAGTGTCATCAGCACAAGACATGCTGAACTTCTCTTAAAGCCCATTCCACCTATGACCCCATTTTTTTCTGATCCTGAAGAACTCCAATTATTTTTTTTTCTCCTCCACTCCTCAAAATGTCTCCTGTCAGGGTTAGCAATGACCTCTATGTAGCTAAATACAATGTCCAGTTATCAGACCTCACCTAATTTTGTCTACTAGCAGTATTTGACAGTGTTGATCACTTTCTTCTTTGAACATCATTTATATTTGGCAATTGAAATGCCACATATTACTGTGTTATTTCCTTAATTCATAGCTTCTCCTTCTCAAGATCTCTGCTTGTTTTATTAATTCAAAAAAAAAATAAAAAACAACATTGGAGAACTTAGTTCTTGGATCTTTTCTTTATCTACATATGCTCTTTTGATATCTCTCTTGTGTCACATGACTATAAATACTACCATTATGTTGATCATATCTAAATTTATCTCTCTCATGAACCTCAGACTCATATATACAACTGTATAGTCAGGATTTCAACTTGGGGGGGGGTCCCACAACAATTTTAGACACAGTGTTTTAAAACCAAACTCTTAATATTCCTGTTGAATGTATTGTTTCTGAAGTCTTCTCTGCTCACTAAATAGCAAATCCCATTCTTTTAACTCACCTCCTCTTAAGAATCCCCCATTTGATTCATCAATAAATCTTATTACTCCTTTCTTGAATATAAATTCAGAATTTGACTTGTGTTACCAATATCGTTTGAGCAATTGTCATCTCCTTTTCTGGCTCATTGCGATATTCTCTTCCCTGGCCTCACTACTTCTATATTTGCCCCTAATAGTAGATATTACTAGTGCTCATTGAAATCTGGTTTGCATTTCCTTCTGGGAGGACTATTTCCTGGGGCTTCAAATTAATTCTTGGCAACGGTGCATGAGTAGATACAAAGTCCCCTGTGGAGTTTCCAGTTTACTACCCTCTTGTCAGTGAATATGTCAGCTGAGGTCAAAGCAGTAGAGTAACATACAGATCCAGAGGATGGCTGAATCAACATGCAGAGGAGGTAGGTGCTTAGAACATCCCTAGACTTACATTATATTTAGAAAGAACATTAGTCAAATCATGTCTTCCTATCTCCCTTTTGAATAAAAACTAAAGTTCTAGATTAGCACATCAAATCATACTTTTTTTTTTTTTTTGAGAAGTTTTTGATATAGGGTGCATGCATTTGCTAGGTAGACAGAGAGAGACAGAGAGACAGAAAACGAGAAATCACCCCGCAGGGGGGATGGCTATGCCGCAATCCCTTCTCCTCCATTCTCCTCTCAGGATTTTGGGCATGCACGCACACGCGCCTGGTGTGAGTTTAAGCCACCGGGTCTGGGACACGAACCTTGGTCGACTACGTGGGAGTCTAGCAACATAGCCATTATGCTAACTGCTGGTCCCCAAATCCATACAATTTTCGCCATTACTTCTCTTCTTTTATCTACTATTATTCTCCCTTTTGTTCACTCTATCCATTGTATACCTGCTTCTGGGTTAATCTTAGGATATCATGCATATTTTGGCCTCAAGGCCTTTGTGCTTATCATTTTCATAGACTTCAGTGTTCCCAAGGTATCTTATGGCTTGTATCCTCATCTTCCTCATGTCTTTTCAGAGATGATACCACCACAGAATGACCATTGACCTGCTTAAAAACTCCTACAATGCTAATGGCAATTTGAGTCCTGGACCCAGTGACTTGAAACTCACACCAGGCATGTGTGCGTGCGTGTGTGTGTGTGTGTGCACCCAAAATACTGAGAGGAGAATGGAGGAGAAGGAATTGCAGCAGAACCATCCCCCCAGCGGTGCTTTCTCACTTCTGTCTCTCAAAAAATATTGTAGCATTTACCCACCTCTGGTACCCTAGTTCTTTCTGTATCTTAATTTCCCCTTTGGCACTTATCACCATCTATAATATATATTTTCCTTGTTTGTTTATTTATTGTCTTTCTTCCCCAGTTAGAATGAATGCTTCCTATGGCATTCAGATTCATCATATGTACCTAAAATAGTGCCTGATACATAGTAAGCAAACAATAAGTGCCTGTGGAATAAATGAATAATTGAATAAATAAAACCTCCTTTTTCCAATACCAAACTCTGAAAATGGCAAATACTAATAATGTGCTAAGAATGGAATGTGTATAACATAACCTCAGAAATGCATAGGTACCCATACCATCATACCAAGGAAATGCACAAAGAATGATCAGCAGAAATCCCAGACTTTAACACAGTGGTAAATGCTGTCTCTGTGAGGCAAGTCCATGTGGAAAGGTTCCTGGTTCAAGGTCGGGGATCTCTCTGAGTGAGCTGGGCACATGTGTGCCCGTATACAAGGGTGGTTGAAGCCTGTGGGTGGATCATGGTGTCAAGATCTTGTTTGGAGAACTCTCTCACTCATGGAAGAAATAATAAATAAACTTAAAAAAAATAATTAGCAATAGAAATCAGATCCCACACATAGCTCAGATCTAACCAAAGTGTAAAACATAAATTCTTAAGTACTTACAATTAAAATAAACAGCAGTAGGCAAGGATTTAATTTTTTTCTTATAATTGAATCTATTCATTTTTATAAAATACCTACAATGAAATCTGGAAAGGATATTACACAGCCCATTAGTATAAAATAATCGATGCATAAACTATATTGCACAATAAATAGAGTAAGGAATGAGGCGGAGATTATGTCTGTGGTATGTGTGTATGTAAGTGGGCAGTCGATAAGTGATTATGCACGTCCACTTAATGTTAAAGCTGTCATCCACTCCCAGTTATTTGCTATTTACCCATAGAATTATTTTCACATTTACAGTTTAATTAAGAAAGTTCAAAACCTTAATGTGAAAAATAACCAAAATAAAGTTCTTGGAAATATAGAAATACAACCTAATGGCAAAAGTGTGAAGTGTTATATAAAGACTTTTAATATGTGTGTAGCCATTTTATTAAAAATGTCTAAGGAAGTTGGAGCAATTTGCTAAAGGGTCGCAGTGGCCTATGAACAGGGTACTTTCAAGTAACCAATGGAAAAGCTTGAACATTTTTTCTTGAGTTTTGTTTGGGTTCAGTGCTGAGTGATGACAACGTGTGTTTGGGTTGCACAGAAAGTCAGAATAGATAACACAAAAGTCAGACGAGAGTTTTTTCAGCCTACCAACCTAAAATCTACCTCTTATCAATATTGTCTTTAGATTCCAAGACCAATTTTCAATAGAATTTTTCGCTTATAAGGGTTATGCAAGTTATATATGCCCTTGGATTTTTAAAGTTTGAGCTATTTTCTGTCTAAAAAAGGTAATGCCTGTTCTCTTTTTTTGTTTTCTGTTTGTTTGTTTTAAAACAAAGGGAGTCAAGTATAAATGAGGCCATGTGGGAGCAATAAAACACCTGGGTTCTAGAACTTGTTCTACAAGAAACAAAAATGACATCACTTTCCCGAGCTCTTCTTTACCAAACAGGATATAAGGCTACTCTGACTAACTCCTGAGGATTTTGTGAGCTTGAAATAACATAATGGATATGAAGGGTTGTAAATAAATCACTAGAAAAATTCGAAAGGATAATGTATGTTATCAGTTATAGTTGAAGATTCCATTGATCCAGTTGCCTTCCAGAGTGGACTTTTCCATTACACTGAGGCAGAGTCTGACTGTCTTTACTCCACACACAGTAATTTATGTGATGCTTTAGGGAAAATACTAGAGATTGTTTAGGATGTGATTAGCATATATGTTTTTCTGTATTTATTCTACTTTCCTTGGATCAATAGGACAAAAGCGCTGCGATCAGAGCAAAGCTTATGTAGAAACCTCCAGGATAGGAGAAGTTCTCCTTTCTGCAGGCACTTGCCCTTCTATAATCGCCTGTCTATAACGAATACAGATTACATCTTTGCAAGAGACACTGAAAACCTGAGAATTTTTCTCTGTGGTCCTGACACCTGTCCTCTTTCTGGGCAGCTGGTTCTTTACCTGCAACTTGGTTTTGCACATGATCTTAGCCCCAAACTTATTATTTTTTTTTCTCTCTCTTTCATCTGGATAAAATCCATACTGTTCAAACAGTAGCTGCTGATCCACAGGAGCAAACTTCTCTTTTCCAAGAATCATCCTTGGCCAACTATTCCCAAAGCTAGATAAATTTTAATTGATTCTTTTTGCTGAAGTCTGAAACAAAATTACATTTCTTTCCCCAAGTTAGAACATTCCTTCAGAGCCTTCTCATGCCTGGCATTTTAAAATACAGTTTTATGCTAATGGTTTTGTCTCAGTCTGTTTTCTGTTGCTATAAAGGAATATCACAGACGAGATGGTTTATAAAAAAAAAGAAATCTATTTCTTACAGTTCTGTAGGTTGGGAGTCCAAGGGCATGGAGCCAGCATTTGCTTGGCATCTGGAGAGGGCTTTCTAAGTGCATCATAACACAGAAGAAGGGCCAACTATCGCATGTGGAATGGTAGAAGCAGAGAGTGTGTGAAGAAGGGCCAACTATCGCATGTGGAATGGGAGGAGCAGAGATTGTCTGGTCTCTCCCAGAGAGTGTGTGGTCTCTCCCAGAGAGCTCAGATCTCTCTTTTTTTATAAGTCACCAGTCCCATCATAGGGACCTCCCACTGATGACCTTACATAGAACTAATCACCTTCCAAAGGCTCCATCTCCAAGAACCATTAACATATGAATTCAAAGATTAGGCTTCTTATACATAAAATTTGAGTTTGGGGGACACATTAACACTATTGCAGGTGTTTTTTTTTTTTTTTTCCCAATGTGTTTATCTAAACACAAGGAGAGCCACAAGAAGTAAGGTACCATCTCATGGTGTGGTAAGCTGAATAACAACATCCAAAGGCACCCAGGTTCTAATCTCTGGAACCTGTGAAAGTCTAAATGGATTTTGCAGATGTGAATAGATAAATGATTCTGAGATAAGGAATTTATCCTGCACTATCAAGGTGGGCTCACACGTAATAGCAAGAATCCTTAGAGAGGCAGAGGGAGAATTTATTCACACAGAAAAGAAGGCAGTGTGTCTAAGGAGGCAGAAACCAGAATGGTGAACAAGCCAAGGAATGCCAGCAGCCACCAGAAACTCATAGAAGCCAGGAACACATTCTCCCCAGTGGCCTTCCTGACACCTTGAGTTTGGTCCAGAAAAATGGGTTTTGAATTTCTGACTTCCAGAACTGTCAGAATATGGGTATCTTGTTTTAGCCACTAAGTTTATGGCTATTTGTTGTAGTAATCATAAGAAACTAGTTTGCAGAAAGCCCTATTAAATAGCAAACCAAATATTTTGGAGGTTAGCTATTTATAAATTGACTGTACATAGCCAGGGACATCCTTTGTCACTTTAATATGTTTCTGTTTCCTCTGACTTTGATTCATTAGTACGTATTTATTTTTAAGAAAAGGCAATGGATTTTCTTTTTTGTATTTTATAGAACATTGTTAAAAAAAAAAGTGTTCTTACATATCAAGCACCCATACCTATTGCAAAAGGCGAAAGAGGTAGATTGTTTTACTAATTAATCACCAATCTCCATCTCTTGAAACCAGGCAGAGCCATGGGACTTGCTTTTTCTAATGACACGTGACAGGAAATCTCAAGTGTGTCTTCTGTGTGGGAGCTGCGGGACACAGGGGAGCTCCCATTGCTCGTTGCTCACTCTTCTGTGGCAGTTTTCAGCAGTTCCTCTGAATGAGGCTGACAAGAAGCTGACCACGATGTTCATGTAGTGTGAGTGGAAACAGACAGCATGACAACAACAAAAACAACAAACATACTTTTTACTTAGAAGAGATTTGGGGACTCCCTTACTATAGCGTAGACTGTCTCAATTGGTAGGTAGAAGTAGCCTTCACTTAACAACTTCTCCAATTGTTAATTTTAGAATCTTTTTAATCCTTCTTTTTTTTTTTAAATTTATTTTATTTTGCCAGAGAGCATGTGCACTCTCTGAAGAGAGATGGAAAGACAGAGAGAGAGAAAGCCCCTCTTTCTACGAGGCATGGTCATGCTGCAATCTCTTCTCCATTTCTCCATATTGTTGTGATTTTTGGGTATGTTTATCAAGGCCAGGATTTGAACTTCACAATTAGCCAAGTGCGATCTGGACTCCCTTAGCTACTAGACTATGGGGCCAGACCTTAATCCTTTTCACAATTGAAAAAAAGTCCTTCCAATTTTTCTTCTGTAGTATTTCTCAAAATATCCTTGCCTAGCCATGACCACTGCCAACGCCTGTGTCCAGCAATTTCTCATTTTACTCTTGACCCACTAAGTGCCTCTTCCTGGTGATCCTATGATCACTTTCCTGTTCATTCTCTCCTGCCAATAGCTGGCAGGTCATTCTTCACAAAATGCAGCCTGGGTCACACAGTCCCTGGGCAAAATCCAAAGGGGCTCCCCACTGCTGACAGATTATATCCCCCATCTTTTCCCCTCCACTGTGTACTGTAGCATTTGTTCTCATTTCACCATCTTCTGCATCACATTCTTTTCTCTCCATTTTAGCCAGGCAAGCCTCTTCCCCATCAATGAAGTGTGCCACACACCTTCAGCTCTCAATTTTGTCTTTCGAATGCTATTTGTTATCTTGTAGTGTTTAATCCTAATAATCGAACATTATCTAGCACTGGCACTATTTTAAATTTCATTTGAAATATTGGGTACAGCTTTTCTAGTTAAATAGTTCATTTTATTTTTGGTCAGAGTGAAAAAGAAAAGAGAGCTGGTATGCAGATCAAACCCTTTTTGGGCTTGGAGCAATTTATCAGCCTTCTGCGTGGATAGCTCTCTCATTTCATGTAATCACTGTGCATATAGATATGATTTATCTGAGCTGCCACAAATTATCGCTATGCTTAATTTATTCTGAATCTAGTTCTCTATTTATGTATCCAAATGACAAATACTAAACACAAGGAAGAAAAAAAATTGTGTTCAATAAATTGAAATATGATTTGTTATATACCTTAGGAAGTTTAGTGGCCTTTAGCTAAAGAGCCTATTTTTGATTGAACAAAAGGCTTAATTTTTATAACCAACACTATTTTAGCATTATCTTCACTCTGAAATAGTGTAGTTACAATTTTCAGCCCTAGTAATTACTTATTTATTAAAAAATAAATAAATGGCTACCTTTGAGGCTTGCATTATAGATGATAAAAATTAACCAACTAAGACCATTTCAATTTTATGAAAAATAAAACTGAGTGCAGTGTTTCAGCTTGAAAGCGCAGATGATCTTTAGGGGAAATTAGTGATGTTGTTAATGGTGGTTCCAATTTATAAGGCACTAGAAGGAGGCATCAAAGAGATGAAAACAAGATAAATAATACTTAAAATGGAACAATTAAATAAAGATCAGTTGTGACAAAATTACAAGATAACATTCCCAGACTTGGAAAGGCAATGTCTTTCTTTGTGTTAATTAGAGATAATCTACATTTTATGTTATGTTCGTGTTTCAGCAATGGTGTATTTTCTGCTGATATGAAAATGAATGCATTTCCAGATGGACTTCTTTTCAACAAGGAAGGTGGCTGAGGTGATAATTTCTCATTTCTCTAGGTAAAACTTTAATAATCTCCTGGCTCTCCATCATTTTCTTTTCCCAAATTAAGCTACATATATAAACCGTGTGCATCAAAGCTCAAACTAGTGCAATATATTTTTTTCACTTGGTACAGATATTAAAACACCTGTTTATTTACACATATAGCTGAGTGTAAATATGAAATGAAAAAAATGTCACAGAGTTCGCTCAGTGCAGTTGTATTTCTTTCATAATACTCATGCCTATATTTCAAACTTTATGAAATGAATATTATATATTGTGAATTTAGCAGATGTTGAATGTGTTGCTGTTACCTCATTTACATATACAGATGAGAATGTTTCACTTTGTTATGCACAAACTCAATCTCTTAATTTTGATGATCTCAAACTGTTATTAGGTTTACAAGGAAAAAAATAGTCAATTATTTCATAAAAATATTCATCCACATAATGTGTATCTATTCATACATAGAATATAATTTAAATGTATATATTACTTTATTCTCTGTCCCATTATAGAGAGTCAGAATGATAACATTAGAGCTTTCTTGATTCATATTGCTTTAAAATTCATGCAAATGGGCATAAATACTGGTTTTGCACTTTTGTTTAGCATTTTCATGCATATTTATTCCCACATAAGTAAATATTTCTCACTTTCAAATTCCTTTTCTTCTTTCTGAGAAATTAACAGGCCAGGAAATCAAACTGTAAGCAAAATAAATTTCTAGACTTTGCTGCATTTACTTTATGGGGAATAAAGTGCTGCT
>NW_006204485.1:1270752-1275235 GCF_000334495.1 Tupaia belangeri chinensis | reverse complement strand
TTTCCCTAGGATATAACAGCCATGAGACAAACAAGGGCTTCACTCACAGTGCTTGGCTCCAGAGGGTCTTCAGCTTAGTCTAGGGTACCAGCTCTCCTGGAACCCTTTCTTATCACTGCCCCAGTGGTTCCTTCTGAGGGGTCTTAATGATATACACTTTGCCTCTTCCATGCCTATTCCTCAGTCATAGTCCCAGGTCTTTCTATTTGCAGAGATCCCAAGTTCGGCCTTTTCAAAACCCCAGGATTATTCTTTCACTTTTAGGGGCTCTATTTAAAAGAAAATTCATTAAATTCCAAGAAATGGGCTGGAGTAATGCAAGAGTTAATTGTGTGACTCTATCCTGATAGTCTTTGCCATCTTGGTAATACTGAGGCTGTGATTAAGATGCCAGAATATGCATTTTCTTCCTAAGAGAATGCTCCCTAGGTAGGAGCTTTCCTTTCCCTTTCTAGGGGTTTCTTGTCATTTTTCTTATTTTGGAAATCTTAATTCTTCATCTTCACTACTTCTACTCACCATGGTGTCAATGTATCCTCTCCAAAAATTTACATGTTGAGATTTGGTTCCGATTTTGGTACAGTTGGGAGGGTGAGAAAACTTAATCTGACTATGATGCTGAAAGGTGGGGCCTTTGGGATGTTATGAAAATTAGATAGGTTATCATGGTGGGGCCCCCATGATTCAGTCCTAGTGAGACAAAAAGCTCTCTTGTACATCTAGTTTCTGGGAAAGTTGTGCTACATTGAAAGTTAAGTTATACCAGTGGTCATTTCTTACCTTTCACTTCTGACAATCTTTTTTTTTTTCTTTTTGAGAGACTTTTGCTATAGGGTTTGTGTGCTGGCTAGAGTGACAGAGAGAGAGAAAGAAATCATACACACACACACACACACACACACACACACCCAGGGGGGATGGCCATGCCACAATCACTCCTCCTCCATTCTACTCTTGGGATTTTGGTCATGTATGCACATGCACCCAGCATGAGTTTTAAGCCACCAGGTCTGGGACTTGAACCGTGGTCAACTATGTGGGAGTCCAGTGATGTAACCATTATGCCACCTGATGGTCCCCACTTCTGACAATCTTTACACACCTACCTTTTAGGTTGTCAGGTTATTTCATTCTGTTTTCTAAATCATGCAATCCACAGACTGCCTGACCTTCGTAAAGATAACACTGAAGAAAAGACAGAGCTCTTAAGAGGATCATCTGAAGGGGAGAGGGAGATACATACAATAAAGGTAAAAAATAAAGTTAGCATGGGCTGTCTTATGCATGAAAGGTCTGATAAATGCAATTAGTGTAGTTAGTTGATGCTTAAGAGAGGTCAACCAGGACAGGAATAGGTTTTGATTAGCAGAGTTTGCATGTAACCAATCCTTGAAGGCTAGATAGCTTTTTGCTGAGTTCAGTGAAAGTTGCATGATGTTTTAGATCATAGAAATTTTGAAAAAAAAAAAAGTGCTCAAAGAAAAATGCAAATGCTTGGGAAAGAGGAAATAGCATGGATTTTGAAATGGAGGTTTTATTTAGCAGAAAGCAACACTGGAAATATAGGTGGGGGACAGCTCATAGAAGGCTTCACATTCCAAGCATTTAGACTCTTAGTCTAATGTGTGTTCCAGTCACACTGCATTCAAATCTCGTGAGGTCTTACTTATGATCTCCACAAAATAGTTCCAGGGTCAAATATTAATAGTTTCTGAAGCACTCTATTACTCCTTTGGATAGTCACGGTATATTTTAGTACAATAACTCTTGAGAATTGCTGCAATAAAGAAACCTGCTGCACATTGCTTATGCTTAACTCAGAATTTCTCAGTTATTTTACTATGGGGCCTTTTTTACTTCAAAAAGAATGCTTTTTTTTTTTTTTTAGAGACTTTTGCTATAGGGCATGTATGCTCGCTGGAGAAAGTGAGACAGAGAGTTAGAAAGTGAGAAAACACTTTCTGTGGGGTGGGCCATGCCACAATCCCTTCTCTTCCATTCTCCTCTCAGGACCTTGGGCACACACACACACATAGGCCTGTCATGAGTTTTAAGCTGCCAGGTCCGGGACTCAAACCATAATCAACTACATGGGAGTCCAGCAACATCTGCTGGTCCAATAATGCTTTTTTGCCTTTAGAAAAAACTATTTTGCTAGGGAATAAAGCTGTTTTGGGTGCTCTATGGGACTTTTAGGATTTTTAGGATGGAATCACAGCCCATACAAATTGAGATCTACAGAGTGAGAGGTCCACATAATCCTAGGACGATTTGACATACCAGTGATTATTTTTTAGCATTTTATTTACATAAATTCAGTCTAAATATTAATGAATCAAAATATATTAATGACACAATTATCTGTGCAAAGTGATGACTCAAGGGATTACATGGAATTCAGACATGACAATTAGAATTAGTCATACTTCATTATAAATTTATTAGCATATGGATAAGACAATGTTTTAAGTAACTATTTTTTTAAAGTTTTATTTATTTGTTTCTTCCATTAGAGAGGAAAAGAGCCACAAACACATGTACACACACACACACACAAACACACACACACACAGGCACTTCAATAGGGTCTTTTTTTTTTTTTAAGAATTTTTGTTCTAGGGTGCATGCACTTGCCAGAGAAAAAGAGGCAGACAGAGAGATAGAAAGAGAGAAATCCCCCCCCCCATCTCGGGGGAGATGGCTACACCACAATCCCCTCTCCTCCATCCTCTTGAGCTTTTTGGGAACACATGCACACGTACCTGGTGTGAGTTTCAAGCCTCTGGGTCTGGAACTTGGACTGCCATTGGCCATGTGGAAATCCAGCTATGTAGCTATTATGCCATCTGTGGATTTCCCTCAACAGGGTCTTCATTATGCATTTCTGTCTCTGATCTCAGCTAGGCAGGGTCACAGGCACATGTACACATCGAGCAGGCACAAAGAAACCTTAAGACAAGGACCTGGAACTTTCCCATACAGTCTCAGTAGCACAGAGCACCACAGATGATTTGTAAGTTACTATTGCACAAAGAAGAGTATAATATGTGAGAATACAGTTACCAAGAAAGTATTTTGGGGTAAAAAGGTGACAGAGGAGATGGGCTTCCTCCTGAAGCATTATGGAATGAGAATATGGCTCAAGGAGGAGCCGGGAGATGAGATATACCGTGCAAAAGAAGTTCATGAGGAGACAATCCAGCTCTGACCATAAAGATGTCAGACTAGTGACATTAACTCTACCTTTTGGGACTTGAGCTTGACATGTACAGTGTTGGTTGATATTTAATATTTTAGAGATTTGTATAAAGTCTGTATTTACAGCATGTATTGTAAATAAGACTAGAGTCACTAACTTGAAGCTAGATAGAAGCTTCCTCTTCAGTCAGAGTACATTGGCTCTAGTTCACTGTAGTCATCACCATAATCTACTCTAGAACCAAGGGTTTGGTACTATTTATCATTTTGGTGGACTACTGTTTCTTACAGTGTAGGTAGGAGGAAAATAAAGTTTTTCTCATCTCTGTGTTTTCAGTAAAAGTAGAAAAATGAAAGATAAGCCACATGCAAGCCAAGTTGCAAGACTAATGGGCAAGACCATATTGTGAAAGTAAGAGGACACCTGCATGTTTGTTATTGCACAGCATGTGTCTGTGTAAAGAACAAGTGTAACAGACAGCTTCACTCATTTATGTTGTCTGCCCTGTCCTCATAGATATTCAAGTTCTGAGAAAGAGCTCCTGGTCAGTCTAAGGGAGGAAAGGGTTTCTAAAAAGAAAGATGGAGATAAGAGATAGAACTCTAATAAACAGGTAGTCAGGATGTAGGCCCAAGACAGAGTCACAATAGCCAAGCATTCACTAGAAACTGCTTGCACACAGGACACAACTTATAGCAATGATTGACCTCGTCACAATCTACAGCAAGACCTAAAACAATTACATTCCAGAACCAAGACTGTGGTCTTTGTGGCTCAAAGGCTCCGGACAAAGAATGCAGATCCTTAAGGTCAGTTAGCCCCACAGAAAGCTTTAGTGATAGATTACCTCTGTCGTCAGTCAAGAAAAGGAATCAAAGAATGCTGACTTCATAGACAATTTAGTTTTTTGAAGCCCACTTCCTTACAGGACCTTTTCTCTTTCAATAAAACTCTGCTTTACTACCCCCTCCTTTTGTCTGAGTTTCTCATTCTTCATGATGGCAAAATACAAACTCTACCAACTCAGAAATCCTGCAACAGGATCATCCTAGGAAGATCAGTCTAAGAACTGACATGTGCCCATTTGACTGAAGTATTTTGGGGCTATTGGTAAACTTAGTGAAAGAGGTTTCACTGGATCCTGAGGCTGAAAGCCTGCTATTGAGGAATATAAAAAGGAGATGAAGAAATCAGAACCCCTGAGAGTTGCTTCATGTAGAATTGAGGTAAAGGGCTTTATTTTTGACTGTCTCCATTTTAAATATGAGTCTTCAGGCTACTACT
>NW_006204485.1:1264315-1270702 GCF_000334495.1 Tupaia belangeri chinensis | reverse complement strand
GGATGTACTATTTTATAAATTTGTTAATTATTTTATTATAATATTTTTAAATAATTATTTTATGAACTTCCAATGTTCTCAAGGAAGAGTTTTTTTTTTTTGTTTTTGGAGAGGTTTTTGCTATAGGCACATGCGCTCGTCAGACAGACAGAGAGAGACATAGAGACAGAAAGCAAGAAATCACCCCCCAGGGGGGATGGTCACACCGCAATCCCTTCTTCTCCATTCTCCTCTCGGGATCTTGGGCACACACGCACACGCGCCTGGTGTGAGTTTTAAGCCACCGGGTCCGGGACACGAACCACGGTAGACTACGTGGGAGTCCAGCGACAGCCATTACGCTAACTGCTGGTTCCCTCAACGAAGAGTTTTGACAAAAAGTCTACATCATAGAATACACTTTAGGTCTAATGCTAAACTCGAACTTTGTATTTCCCACTTTTTGAGGCTATGCTCATTACACGACTCAAACTTGAGGATGTAGTCCTACCATTGCATTATAAGGAAAAGGGAATCTGATGTTTATTCACTAAGCCAGAGTAAAAGGGACAAAATAGCAAGAGAGTAAACATACACCTGTGCCTGAACCTGACTTGTCCTGTGTTTAGGAAGCAGTCTGTGCAGGCTGCTTTGGAGAGATCAGGGAGGAGGTGACCTGTACTTTCCCATAGAAAGCAAAAAGACCAGGTTTCTCTTACCAGTCCTTGGAACCAAAAGTGAAAAAGGAAGTAGGAATAAAATGGGAAACTACACTAATCCCAAACACTAAACTTCCTTTCTGTTGCTTTATCCACTAGTAAAACATGACTCAGTGAATATCTAGAGAAGAATAGAAGACTGTCTTCTACAAAACAAGACTTGTACTCCCTGTCCTTCGTGACTCTTCCAGAAAATAAATAGTTTGTCCTCATGAAGACAATGGAAAGACAGCAGAGTGCAGTGGCATCAGTGAAGTGCCTATGAGTAGCTGATCTCAGTTCTACCAGTTGTGATCTATGAAGCTTTGCAAACTCTCTGAAGCACCCAAGATCTACACTGGAAGGCATTTATAAGGATCAAATTTGACAGTGTACATCAAGTATTCACTATAGTGTCTAGCACATTGTAAGTATTCTGAACATTATACATGCATGTTTATACACATTGATGCAAATATTTTCATATGCTTTTATAAACATAAAGAGTCATGTTCACCCAATTCTATTCTACAGAAAACCATTTATAATAAACTTATATATAAAAAATTGTTTCCACTATTGGAAAAGCAGTATGTTTTATTATGGGGAAAAAACTGAAGTTGAGAGACCAAACAACTAAAGCAAAGCCTTTAATTTTAAATGGCAAAGCTGGAATTTGTAATCTAGAGCAGAAGCTGGTGAATTACTACCTGCCAGCCAAATCCAACCAGCTGTCTGTTTTGTAAATAAAGTTTTATTAGAACACATGCCTATTCATTTTGATTGCCTGTGGTTGCTTCCACACTGCAATGGCTATATCCAGTAGTTGCTTTGGAAAGAAAACAGTATACAAGCCTAAATATTTACTGTATGACCCTTTAAAGAAAAGTTTGCTGACCCTTGGTCTAGAGTAGACTAGATAGGAACAATGTATAGTGGATAGACTTTGGAATAGCCCTGCCACCAATTTTAAGTGAAACCTCAATATTCAACTGTTTTGGTCCCCAGCTCCTTGTATATTAAAAACCCCAACTCTGAATTTCAATTTTATTAACTACTGAAGTGCATAATTTACTGCTAACCAGGCATCTGATATATTTTTAGGAGCAAAGCTTTAGAACAAATTGGAGTGGCTGTAATAATTCATTTCCAATCCCTGTCTCACCATTCATGTCTACATGTATTTTACTGCTGGCTTCTATCTTGAAAGTTCTCTTGGGTACCACTATTATGTTGAAGATGCTCCCAAATATTGCCATTTCTCATCCTAAGACCTTGTTAAGACTGAGTCACCAGACTTCTTTGTGTGTTTGTAACTTTCTCTGGAGACTCCATATCATGGATGGCACAGGGTGATCAGAGAGATGCATTATCACAAAGTCAAATCAATCCAAGGCAAATGAAGAGCCAAAGAGATTGATAGACTCACTACTTACACCACAGGATAATCCAGTGATTTGCAGTTTCCATTCAAAGGAGAAAAGGCCTCAAGATTGGAAGACTCCACATCCCTTGTGATAATGTTGCCGTGGAAAAGATTTACTGTTCTGTCTTTTGCCTCTTTTTCTGGACAAATGGGATTGCATGTTACATGCTTGATTTAAGACTATTTAAAATGATCTGAATTTAGGACTATCTCTCCTTCCTTTGCAATTCATTATAAATATATTTGCACAAAATCAAGGGCAGGTGCAAATTGATTTAGGTCATTTGTTTCTTTGAAATCAAATAAAACTGCTCCTCGGTCTCAGAACTTTAGATAAAAGACACCTGTTTCTGATGGGTCTTGCCTGGCTGCTAAATTGGAAAAGAAAAATTGAGTCTCAGCCATATCACTTACCAACAGTGTGACCTCAGCCAAGTTGGTGTGTTCTTCTCAATGTCCTTGTATGTAAGATGGAGATTAAAATAGCTTTCTCATATGCTTGTTTTAAGAATTAAAACCAATAATGAACATAAGGTGCTTAGTGCTATGCTTGGCAGAGTAAACACTGAGTAGAGGCATGTTTTCTCAGTTTTTAAAGACTGAACATAGATTTTTCATGTAAAATTCAACTGGGAGGAAAAAACAGATGATGTATTCATAATTGGTACAGGAGAGTGAAGGAGAGAGCTTTTTTTTTTCTGTTTGTTTTTGTTTTTGACATAGGGCATTTGCACTCACTGGGGAGAGAAAGAGATAATGAGAGGGAAAATGAGAAACCACCCCCAGAGGGGACGGCCACATTGAAATCCCTTCTCCTCCGTTCTCCACCTGGGATGTTGGGCACACACGCACATGCTCCTGGCATGATTTTCAAGCCACTGGGTCTGGGACTTGAATTATGGTCAGCCATGTGAAATTTCAGTGACACAACCACCACACCACCTGATGGCCACCACCTGATGACTCCCATGTATTTGTTTTTTAACCAACAAAGTCCAGACTAAAATGACTGTCACCTTCTTTGTTGTTACAGTGATAGGTGTTTGCCATACATGTAAATATCTGAAAAAATCAAGCATAAAGTATCAGAAAATTCATTGCTTTACATAATTTATCAGAAAATTAAAAAATCTTTTAACCCAGAGTTTCTTAACCTGCGGTTGCATAGAACAGCTTTATGGAGATCTAGACTAGCCATGAAGTTTTATGTAACATTCTCTATTTATTTTTTACCTTCTGGAGAGACATTTCATAAATTTAACGTTATTATCATTGTGGTCTTTGATCTGTAGACCAAAGGTAAAATTCTAAGCCATATCAGTGGGGCAAGAAACTATTTACGACTTTGGAATTTTCTGAGTATACAGTCATAACCAGGAAAGCCACACTTTACAATACCTCTTTTTTTTTTTGATAAAACTAATGAAAAAGCACTTTGTAATGTGTAAAAGGCAACTAAACTGCTTAATAAAATAAATAATTACTTATTTGTGGCACGAGCCAGCTAAGTATATTCAGGTGACATTTCTGTGGAAGAAAAGCTAATTCATTATAATTTAGCAGCACTTTACAATAGATGCTTAACAAACCAGGTAATAAAACATAATCAGGAGAAGCCTTTTAGAAGTTAACATCAAATTTTACAAAAAAACACTCTCATTTAATGATTATGCTTTTCATTCAATTAACCATTGCCACTCTCACTGAGAGGCATCTAGAATTTTAAGTCCTCAACATTTGCACACATTTGTATTTGTAGTGCATGTGGAGACTGGTGTGAAGGGTTCCTTCTCTCCTATAATGAAGGAGATTGTGTATCTATCACAAGTGGTGGTGAGAGTGTGGAAGTGAGGAGGGGTTGGGAGATTGTCCTTAGAGAATTGATCTCCAGTCTCCCCTGACTCCACTGTGGTCCTGGAAAAGTGATTAGAGAGCGGTTACCAGGTTTTCCTTGGGTACCTTTGCCCTAATGGTCTTCACTTTCCCTCCCACTACTATGGTAGTAGAGGGGGCAGTAGGTGGTGTAGTGGTTAAGGTGTTGTACTCCCTCAAGGCTGACCGTGGTTAGAATCCTGGATCTGGTGACTTGAAATTCATGCTGGACACATGTGCGTGCATTCTCAAAATTTTGAGAGGAGAATGGAGGAGAAGGAATTGCGGTGTGGTTATCCCTCATGGGAGGTGATTTCTCACTTCCTGTTTCCCTGTCTCTCTGGCAAGTACTTGTACCTTATAACAAAAAACCTCTGAACAAAATAACGCCAACAAATAAAAGATATGGTAGTGTATTACAAATGGAGTCAGAATGGTTTAGTCTGGTTCCCCCACCTCCTATCATACCATGTTTGAAGGCCACAGTGTAAATAACTTATGTTATTAGTTGTACTGTGCTTGTGTGCTTGGGACATTCTGAAGACTTTGCTGTTATATACCACTGAGTATAACATGCTTGTGTGTGTGTGAGAGTTTGGTTTTGGTAATGAGCCATTATTGTCTGTAACTCCTTTAAAAGAAAGGAGAACCTGGTCAGCTAGCGCTGCCCTGCTTGCTAACCCTGCTCAGCTCAGCCTTGGTTCAGCTGGCTCAGTGCTGGTAGCCTTGGCTTTGCTTTGCCTTGGCTATGTTCAGCTCAGCTCCATGCACTGTGAGCTCTAATAGGGAGGAAAGCACTCTGTGAGTGCCCTTCATGAGCATTAGAAGCTCCAAGAGGGAGAAAGCACTTGCGAGTGCCCCTATAGGCTTTTTGAGCTTACTAAGAGCTCTGTGAGTCCCCACTAATCTCAGTCAATAAACAACATGACATCAGTGCCTCATGTTTTTTCTCAACTCCCTGAATCTCTGTTCAGCCAACCCTCTGGAGGAGGGAAGAACCTCGCAAAACAGGTAACTTTCAAAGAAGCCATATAATATGTGGGAAGACAGAGGTTGTAAACTTATCTAATTTAGTCATACTTAATGAACTATGTAAAGGAAGGATTTATTTATGGCTTAAGTCTTCCAAAAGGAGAAATTTAAGATTCCCTCCCCCACATCAGCTCCATTGCATGTTTCTCAGTTGGGAGACCTCCATCTCCACTTTTGAGGAACTTTGCTATGTGTAACAGGAGATTCCTCCTTTTGAGTCCCTTCTGTCCTTCAGTGTCAAATGCGAAAGCTCTCATCCTGTAAGTGAAGTTGAAACTGAGTACTCCAATTACTGTTCAATGTCTCCAGAAAGCAGTGATTGTCTCACTAGTTTTCCTAAAAAGTGAACTTATCTTGTTAAGTTTCTATTTATTTTCTCATCAAATGAAAAATAGAATTCTTCCCTTTGATCTTGTCCCTAGCAAAATAATATCACATTATTGTGCCAAAAGTATGTGAGGTATTTTTTCCCAGCTAATTTTTCACCAAATGTTTTACTCTCTATGATATAAAGACATTTGAAAACAGTATCTATCAGTTATAATTTACATGGAAACCAAAAAGAATAATTATAAATATTGATTCATTCCTTAACTAGTCTTAGAAGTCCGAAGTTAGAACTTATTCTAAAATTACCTAACATGATTTTCTTTAAGCCTGTATTTGGAAGTATAACAGAAATTCTTCATGTTTACAAGAATTATTTTTGAAAATGTAAAATTCTTGTCTCGGACCTGGCATTTTGAAACTCACTCCGGGTGCATGTGCATGCAATCCCAAGATTCTGAGAGGAGAATGGAGGAGAAGAGATTGCTGCATGGCCATCCCCCCTGGAGGGTGCTTTCTCATGTTCTGTCTTTCTTGCCAGCAAGACATGCACCCTGTAGCAAAAATCTTTCTTTAAAAAACAAAAAGGCAATATTCTTGGAAGCATGTCCTTTAATTTTTTTGTATTTTAGCATTAGATTAATAAGGATGCATAATAATAATAATGTAGGATGAGAGTAGTTCAGGAATCAGACAAATTTGGATTTAGCTGCTGGCTGTGTAAGAGATGCTGTGACCTTAGTATGGTTATTTAACCACTCTGGAGTCTTGGTGACCCCAAGATACCACACTGAGATTACTATCTAGTTAGAGAATACTAAATAAACTAATTGCTGAAAGTCCTGACCACACATGTGCACCCAATAAATGCACAAATGTCACTTGATTTGATATGTATATGTTTTTAAGGGAATGGAGCCCAGCCATATGTGGCCATATGTGGTCATATGGCTGCATTAAGGCCAACAATGTATGGTAGAAGTGATGTGTACCATGTCTAGGTCTTACCATAGAAAGGATTGTAAGGTCACTCGCTGGATCCTTTCTCCATTT
>NW_006204485.1:1254024-1264301 GCF_000334495.1 Tupaia belangeri chinensis | reverse complement strand
GGGAGATCACTGGAGCTCGAGTGATCCACATATGGAAACCAGGTTGAGGAGGCCGTGGTGTGATAGGGAATGGACTTTCTTGGGTTTATGCTGCTGCCTTTTTTTCTTTCTTTTCTCTCCCTTTTGCCTGCCTTTTTCTAGCCACTTTTCTTTCCTCTCCTTCTTCCTCTTCTTTCCTTTCCTCTTCTCTTTTTTCCTTCTCTTTTTCTTTTTCCCTCCTCTTTTTCCTTCCTTTCTTCCTTCTTTCCTCCTTCCTTCCTCTCTTTCTTTCTTCCCTGTACTTTGAGCTGTCCACTAGTACGAAGCACAAACAGCAGATATAAAGAAAATGATAGAGATGGCCCAGTTTTACTTTTCTTAATGAGCCCATCAACTAAGAAGTCATTTTAATGCTTACTAAGAGTAGGTAATGATAATAAATAAGCCTTATGATGTTATGTTAAATTTTAAAAGAACATTAAAAATTATATGAAAAAACCTCTTTAGCAAGTGGTGCTGGAAAAACTGGATATCCACCTGCAGAAAGATAAATCTGAACTCCTACCTCTCACGATTTATAAAAATCAACTAAAAGTGGACCAAAGATCTAAACCTAAGACTTCAAAATATAAAAGTGCGGCTGGAAAACACTGGGGAAACTCTGGGAGACATTGGAGCAGGCAAAGACTTCTTCAATAAGACCCTCAAAGCACAGTCAATAATTCCAAAAATAGACAAATGGGATTATGTCAGATTAAGAAGTTTCTGCATGGCAAAAGACACAGTATTTAGTGTGAATCGACAGCCCTCAGAATGGGAAAATATTTTTGTAAACTGTGTGTCAAACTACTTTTTAATATAGTGCTGGAAGTCTTAGTTAATGCAATCAGAAAAAAGAACAATATAAAAGGCATTTGAACAGGCAAAGTAGAGTTGAAAATATCTTTATTTGCAGATGACATGATAGTATACTTGGAAGTCCCAAAGGTCTCCATGAAAAAAATTCTCAAAGTAATAAGTGAATACAGTAAAGTGGCAGGATATAAAATCAACATCCAAAAATCTATAGCATTTCTATATATGAACAACAAGTTGAACTAAGTAGAGATGACGAAAGAAAGCCCTTTCACCATAGCCACAAAATGTATAAGATATCTAGGTATAAACCTAACTAAGGAAGTCAAAGAACTTTATGAAGAAAACTATGAAAATCTTAAAAAAGATATTGAAAAATGACATAAAAATGTGGAAGGACATTCCATGTTCCTGGATTGGAAGAATTAACATAAATTAATCTACATATTTAATGCAATTTCAAGCAAAATACCAGAGACATTCTTCACAGATCTAGAAAAGACAATCATAGAATTTGTCTGGAATCATAGAAGACCTTGTATTGCCAAAGCAATCCTGTGCAAGAAGAGTGGAATGGGAGGCATATCACTCCCTGATCCTAAGATATACTATAAAGCTATGATAATCAAAACAGCATGGTATTGTCACAAAAAAAGACATGTGAACCAATGGAATAGAATAGAGACCCCAGAAATAACCCTCAAAGCTTACAACAAAATGATTTTTTTTTTGGAGAGATTTTTGCTATAGGTGTGTGCACTTGCCAGACAGACAGACAGAGAGAGAGACATAGAGACAGAAAGCGAGAAATCACCCCCCAGGGGGGATGGTCATGCCACAATCCCTTCTCCTCCATTCTCCTCTCGGGATCTTGGGCACGCACGCACACACGCTCGGCATGAGTTTTAAGCCACTGGGTCCACGACGTGAACCGCGGTCGACTACGTGGGAGTCCAGCGACATAGCCATTATGCTAACTGCTGGTTCCCACAACCAAATGATTTTTGACAAAGGATACCAGTTAATTCACTGGGAAAAGGAAAATCTCTTCAGTAAATGGTGCTGGAAAAACTGAGTATCCACCTGCAGAAAGATGAAACTGAACCCCCATCTTTCACCATTAACAAAAGTCAATTCAAAATGGATCAAAGATCGAAACCTAAGACCTCAAACTATAAAAATACTTGTGAAAAATGCTGAGGAAACTCTGGGAGACATTGGAGTAGGCAAAGACTTCTTAAATAAGACTCCCAACGCACAGGCAATAATCCCTAAAATAGACAAGTGGGACTATATTAGAGTAAGAAGTTTCTGCACAGCAAAGGATACAATAACAAGTGTGAATTGACAACATTCAGAATGGGAGAATATTTTTGTAAAGTATGCCTCAGACAAGGGACTGATAACCAGAATACACAGGGAACTCAAGCTCCTTATGTGAACAAAAATGATTAATCCGATTAAAAGATGGGAAAATGAGCTGAACAAAAATCTCTCTAAGAAAGACATATGAACAGCCAAAAAGCAAATGAGGAAATTGTCAACATCTCTCATCATAAGGGAGATGCAGATTAAAACTACAATGAGATACCACCTAACCCCTGTCAGAATGGCATAGATTAAAAATATAAAAACTGATAAGTGTTGGCAGGGATGTGGTGAAAAGGGAACTCTCCTACACTGTTGGTGGGAATGTAAACTGGTTCAGTCACTGTGGAGAACAATATGGAGGTTCCTCAAAGATCTACAAATAGAACTACCATTTTCCCACTTCTGGGTATCTACCCAAAGGACAGGAAAATGCTCATTCAGAAAAGCGCTTGCACATCACTGTTTACTGGAGCATTATTTACAATCGCTAAGACATGGAACCAACCTAAATGTCCACAAAGTGATGAATGGATTGAAAAAATGTGGCACATATACTCTATGGAATACTATTCAGCCATAAAAAACAAGACCCTGGCATTTGATAGAGAGTAGTCAGATATGGAGGATCTATTGCTGAGTGAAGTAAGCCAGGATATGAAAGAAAGATATTATATTTATCCACTTAATATGTACTAACTATCCTCACTTTATGATAGAGATCGAAATATTGGAGGACATAAAAGCAGTGAAAATAGTGATGATAAGACAGTGTGGAATAGGGTGGGAGAAGAAAAGAGTATGGAGAAGGACAGCAAGAGAACAAATAGAGAGGCATGACATTAGTGGGATACAGATATGGTTTATTACCTGTTGATGATGATGACATATATAGTATTCTCAACTAGACTTGTCTGAGAAGTATTTCATGTTGGGTAAACTCTTTATACAAGCAAAAATGATAAATAGTGATTTAATGCTTAAAAATTTGGAATAATAATAGTAATCTGAAAAAAAAGAAAAGCTATTGGATGATGGTGGGAATTTTAATGTCTTTGTATTGACTGATATGCATGGTATTCTAGAAAAAGAAATGTAATATGTTGTAAAGTTAAATGTGATTCAATGTAATATAAACAAGATTATGATAGTAATAAATTAATTAAAAAATAAAACAAAACAAAAATAAACTATGTGTCAGATAAGGGACTGATAACCAGAATACACAAGGAACTCAAGCAACTGTCCCAAAAAAAGACAATTAGCCCTATTAAAAGATGGGAGAATGAGTTGAAAAAACCACACTCTAAGGAAGACATACGAATAGTCAAAAGGCATGTGAAAAAATGCTCAACATTTCTCATTGTAAGGGAGATGTAGATCAAAACCACAATGAGATACTACCTAACCCCAGTAAGAATGACTAAGATTAAAAAAAAAAAATGGTAAGTGCTGGTGGGGGGTGTGGTGAAAGGAGAATTCTCTTACACTGCTGGTGGGAAAGTAAATTGGTCCAGTCACTGTGGAGAACAATTTGGAGATTTCTCAGAGATCTACAAATAGAATTACCATATGATCCAGCAATCCCACTCCTGGGTATCTACCCAAAGGGCAGAAGAATTCTTAATTGGAAAAGTTCTTGCACATCGATGTTTATTGTGGGATGTTTATGATTCACAATTGCTAAGACATGGAATCAACCCAAATGCCCACTACCAGATGAATGGATTGAAAAAGCATGGCACATATACTCTATGGGATACTGCTCAGCCATAAAAAACAAGACCCTGGCTTTTAACAGAAAATGGATAAATATGGAAGATATACTGCTGAGTGAAGTAAGCCAGGCTATGAAGGTGAGACATAGTGTGTCTCCACTTAATACATACCTACTGTCTACACGCTAAGGCCAAAACTGAATGGCTAAAGGTTAATAGAAACTCAGTGAATGATGATGAATACCAGATACAGTGTGGGATGAGGGAAGATGAAGGAGTAGAGTCTGAGGAAGGCATTAATGAGAAAAATAGAAAGGCAAAGCATTTATAGGACAAAGAAATGGATTATTATGTATTGAAAACAACTTTATAGTGTTGTTAACTGGACTGGTGAAAAATGTACACATATTGGAATATTCACTTTATAACCTAAGAAACATGAGATTGAATGTATAAAAGAAATTGAAATAAAAATAAATCTAAAAATTATAACTATAATTATAAGCTTTTTAAAAAGAGTTTGCTATAGGGTGTATAGCAAGGGTGCTATACACTCACTAGAAAGAGACAGAGGCAGAGAGACAGAGGGAAAATGAGAAATCAGTCCCCAGTGAGGATGGCCATGCCACAATCCCTTCTCTTTCAGTCTCCTCTCAGAATTTTGGACATGTATGCATATGCTTTTCATGTAATTTTTAAGCTAGCAGTTCCAGGACTCAAACCACAGAATTGGCTATGTGGGATTTAGTGCCTTAACCTCCATACCACCTGCTGGCCCCAATTATATGTTTGTTGGTTTTTAAATAGGGACCTGTATTATTCAAGGTTTCCCAGAGAAAACCAATAAGATGTGTGTGTGTGTGTGTGTGTGTGTGTGTGTGTGTGTGTGTATGTAGTCTTTATAAAAAATATATATCTTCATAAAAATATATAAACATAAATATACATAACTATATATATTAGGAAGAGATTTAGAGATTTACTATGTTGTGCTGTGTCATGTGATTAAAGAAGCCGAGGAGTCCATTATCAGACTCAGGACTGCCAGTGGTCCAGTTTGAAGACCTTGGTGATGCAGGCAGATGATGTAGATCCCAGTGCAAGTCTGAAGGCCTGAGAACCAGGAGTTTGAGGGCAGGAGAAGACCACTGTCCTGTGATAGGCAGTTAGTTAGTCATGAGCAGATAGCCCTAAGAGAAAAGCGAAAGGCTCATCTAGCACCCGGTGCCAGGAGGGAGAGGCATTTTGCCATCTTCCTTCCTCGAGGCCTGAGGGAAGCACACAGAGATGATTCGTAGAATTTTCTCTTAACAAAAAGACCTAAGCAAACATTTTGGTCAATGCCGTAATTCCCATTAGGGCAATGGACTAATTGGGCAGTCTAATTGGGGCAACCTGGCTCACATTGGGCATGCACAATTAGGTGATCAAGTTCCCCATTCTTTACCTGTGAGGAAGGTGCACAGGTGCAGGAAAAGAACGTGTGGATTCAAATTTAAAGGAAGGACATAGGCAGCGTAAGGGGCCTCCCACTAATGAATATTCATGCCTCTAGTAATAAGAATAATGGTTAGCTAGTACCAAGCGTGGTTGCCACCTGGCAATCTGCCTGCCCAAGAACCTTTTTGGGTGTACTTCCTTTCTTTTCTTTCCTTTCTTTCTATTAAATCTTTTCTACCTACTTCATTCATGATTGCGGTTTCATTTTGCGCCCAGGGACAGAGCTCTAATTTTAGTGATCTGGACCCAAAGAACCAAGGACTTCACAACGCAGCTCGACACTCTCCCATCCATTAACAGTCCCAGCTTAGTCAGGTAGAGTGTGTGCTATTTAAGCCTTCAGTGGACTAGAAGATACCCACCCACATTGAAGAGGATCAGCTGCATTACTTGAAAGTTCATTTTCTCCAGAAACATCCTCCAGTACACATGCAGAAATCATGCTTAATAAGATAACTTGGCATCCCTTGGCCCAGTCAAGGTAACATATAAAATTCACTATCATAGCACTAAAATGAGAAAACAAAATTAGAAGAAAATGGAATAAATATAATCATGTGTGTATTTGAGTAAAGATATTATGTTAGTCTTTCTGTTCTTGCTCTAATTTTTAAAAACAAATTTGTTATTTTCAAAAATGGGAACTATTTAAAACTATTTTTCTAAAGAAATGTTGGTGAGTGATTAAACAAATGATAAGAAGTAGTATAGCAGTTTGCCAGACTGTGTAACAAAATAGCACAAACTGGGTAGTTTAACCACTGGAATTTATTTCTCATAGCTCTGGAGGTTTAAGGACCCGACCAACATAAGGGCAGATTTGGTTGCTTCTGAAGCTTTTATCCCTGGATTGCAGCTGGCAGCCCTCATGCTGTCCCTTTATGTGGTTCTTCTTCTGTGTATATTTACCCCTAGTGTCCCTTTGTGTGTTCCAGTTTTCTCTTCTTTGAGGACAATGTTCAGGTTGGATTAGGGCCCACCCTAATTTTCTCATTGTAACTTAATCACCTCTTTAAAGAGGTGCAGTCGCGTTTTGAGATACTTGGTGTTTTAGGGCATCAGTGTATTAATTTCCGGAGGAACATTATTCAGCTTCTAACACACTACATTTAAAGATCACATTGAGAAGAACAGCATGGGGGAAAGATGATGGTATAATATGAAGTGGGAAACAAGTTAAAAATCATTTGCATAGCATAATCTCAAATGTATATATAATAATGTTCATTGAAACAAGCTTCCCTTCAGGATGGACTCTGTGACTTGGTCTTTCTCAGTATTCAGGAATAGGATTTACACTCATAGCAGGCCCTGTGGAGCTGAAATCAATTGGCAGCTGATAGTCACACATACATGTCATTTCAGGGAGAATAAATTTGCTATCCAAAATGAGGAAAAAAGATGTTATTACAAAACTAGCATGATATTTATATGCCTCATACATATATTGAAAGGGAATTTATCTGTTTATTATGGTGACCTCTCTCTCATAGTGGTTTATTGTGTGATCTTTAGGTTCTTTCACTATTTTTCTGTATTTTACAAACTTAGCATTTATATAATCAGGAATTAGCATTTATAGAATCAGAAAAATAGCAAATGTTATTTTAAAAGTGAACCACAATACTATTTGGTTCACACTCCCTTACTGACATTAGAAAAAGGGAGACAGGGGCAAGATGTCAGTGTTTGCATCTCAGGGTCTCCTCTATGCCCCTGTGATCTCTGCGGGCTAGGACCAGGGGTAGATCATGGTGTGTAGACCCTGTTGGGAGTGTCTGTCTCTATCTCTGTCCCTTTTTTTCTTCTCTTATAAAATGAAGAATTAAAAATTTTCTCTAAATTTGGCATCATTCAATTCAATGAAAACAAATAAGAAGCAAATTGCCACTGAACGCTGAATTAGAGCAGGAACTATTTCATAGAATTACAGATAAAGGGGCCAGGGGTGGTTTGGCGGTTAAAGGCACCAGACTCCCACATGGCCGACTATGGTTTGAGTCCTGGGCCTCGTACCTTGCTTTCTCACTTTCTCTCTCTCTCCGTCTCTCTCTGTCTCTCTCTGGTGAGTGAGCATGCCCTATAACAAATTAAAAATAAATAAATTAAATAGATAATTCTTAAAAAAATGCACAGATAAAAGGCTCAAGATGGAATTTCTTGAGGCTGAACTTAAGCACACTTTCCTAAATGTGAAAAGTGTCCAATTAGAAAACAGGCAGTCGTAACAGGATCCTTTTCCAATTTCCTCTTGTAAGTACAAATGTACACAAATAGCAGCATCAAAACACCCACACAAAATCCCCTATGATTTCTACTCATCCTTTGATTACCACTCTGCGGTGCACTAAGCTCTTTTACAAGACACGGTCTCATTTAATCCTCACAGCGAGCTGTGAGCTAAGTGTTGTTAATATACTCATTTTATAGATAGTGTACTGAAGCTCAAAGGTTAAGCTTGTTCAAAGATCTCATGCATACACTTGGCTACAAGGTCCCTAGTGAGGAGAGACAATGAGTGCTTACGAGGGTAGGGTCAATGCATTTCATCCTTACACCTGAGCACCTAGCACAAGGCTGGCTTGTACCCAGCATGAGAAATGGACAGGTGGGCAAGTGAATTAACTAATGAAATATAAGTGATCCTCAAATGAGAATGCCTTTTTAACACATGATGTTACTTCTTAAAAGTGTACAATATTTGGGGTCAGAATATTAATTTTGGACATCTTATGTTGCTTAAGGGAAAAAAAAAGCATTCTTTTCATCTGTAGACACTGTCGCATTATCCTATCAAGGTCACATTTTTCCTTTCCACATCACTCAGTCTTTTGGTTTTATATTAGCTTTGTGCTGAAAATTGAAATTGGAATATTAGAACTCAGTCGGGGAGCACACTAATTTAATTAAATATTAAAAGCCAGCTGGTTTTATGTTATGTGGGCAAATTAGAGACTTAATGATTTGGTACACTTTCTTGTTCCTGTCAAGCTACAAGAACATGAAGAATAGCTCATTCATACCCAGTTACAAAAGGTGAGCTTGAAAAATTAGGTCTGCTTTATTAAAGTGTTTCCATCTAGAGTCTTTTGAGAATAGGGTAACTTACTTATTTATTAAGTGCCTGAGAGGGCACCAGCTCCTGGGCCAATATTAAAGAACCCGAGAGACCTTCTTATTAGGCATCTTGAGTAAAGCCTTGGGAAAACGAATTCATTCCAGAATACTGAGGTATTATCTTTTGTGCAAGCAGGTTGAGAGTCAATTGGGTTGTTGTCAATCGACTCTACAAACTTCATAGGCTCCTTGAAGATTTGAGAAATGTCTGCAAAACACACATGGTGAAATGAGGTAAGGAGCGTGGCACGTGCATAGAGGCACTGGCTTTCAGTCCTAAATAGCCATGCACTATCCTAAAGTGTTCCTAGATTCTTGGGCCTACGAGTTTGCATACAGATCTCGCAATGTGGCTCAATGAGGGAGAAGAGAGTGCTTTGTTTACAAAGCCAGCGCCCAGCTACCTGACCAGCGTTGTCAGTTGCCCTTCTCACTCCAGACCACTTCCATGTTTCTCCTCCATTCCTTTCCTTTTCCCTTATTTGTCCTAATTTCTAAAAAATTGAGACTAGGGCTTTGTAAGAAGTCATGTGTTGTAGAGAAAGGTGTTATAATAAGTCATTTAGCCTCTTTTTCAGAGTTCTCTGTCATGAAGGAGTGTTGAACATACAAATTATTATTATTATAATTTCTACCTCTGAAAAGGTGATGGTGATTCCATTATACTTTGCTATTTAACCAGCCACCCTAAAACTGCAACATCAGACAACCACCACTCATTTGTGACAATTCTGCAATCCGTGCTGGGCTCAGATTAGGGATCCTCAAGTCGGTCCTTCCTCTCAAGTGACTGTTCAGCTGTGGGCATCTGGAGTCAGATTTTGCTAGGACACTAGAACAGCTGGGGCTCTCCTTTCCTGTAATCTCAGGCCTCCTCTCCATGTGGCCTGCCCACATGGCCAATCTACATGATCTCTCTAAAGGCTGAGGCTCAGAACTTGCACAGCATGTTTGCCACATTCTCCCGGGTGAACCGAGCTGCGTGCTCCTCCCAGACTGGAGCGTGTAAACATGGAGGGAGGGTGTGGTTTACTGAGGGCCACCAATGCAACCTGACTACCTCGATAAGTTTAGAAGATATCCTGTTAGTTTAGTATCTATTCCTCCTATATCCAGTGCTTTTTCTAAAATCATGTTTTATATAGCTGTATTTAAAAAAATATATTAATGAGGTTATATCATTTTGCCCAGAGATTGTGTCATGGTGTTCTCATTTATGAGGCAAACTCTTTTTTTAATAAGTTCCCACATTACTATGGTCATTTTTGTTTGCCTAAAATAGCTAGTAACCTTAGTAACCTATTTTAGGTAGGAAAAGCTTTGGGTAACTTACAGTGTGATCTTTCTTAATTACACATTTTATGGAATCATTATTAAGCTTCCCAATTTTTTTTTTTATCTGAGATTTTTGCTATAGGGTTCATATGCTCTCCAGAGAGACAGAGACAGAGAGAAAACAAGAAATCACCCCTCAGGGGAGATGGCCATGCTGAAATCCCTTCTCCTCCATTCTCCTCTTAGGATTCTGGGCATGCATGCACACATACCTGGCATGAGTTTCAAACTGCCAGGTCTGGGACTCAAACCATCATCAGACATGTGAGAGTCTAGCACTTTAACCACCACAGATAGGCCGATTTCCCAGTTTTTTTTTTTTATTTTTTTTTATTTTTTTTTTAGGATCCCTCTTTAATTCATTTTTTTGTTTGTTTATTTAATTTCCTTTTTAAAAAATGTGTA
>NW_006204485.1:1239855-1253961 GCF_000334495.1 Tupaia belangeri chinensis | reverse complement strand
GCCCAAGATCCCGAGAGGAGAATGTGGGAGAAGGGATTGCAGTGTGACCATCCCCCCTGGGGGATGATTTCTCGCTTTCTGTCTCTGTCTCTGTCTGTCTGTTTGGTGAGCGCATACGCCCTAAAGCAAAAAAAAAACAAAAACAAAACCAAAACCTCTCAAAAAAAAAAAAGTGTATTAATGTATTCATCTACCACAGAGAGAAAGAGAAACTGCCTTGGCAGAGTCTCATCACACCATGATTGCCCCTCATCCTCCAGCCCTTCCAGGCAGACAAGGTCATAGGTGGGTATGCTTGGCATGCTCAGGTCAACCCAGGATTTAGAAGCCAGTCTCCACATGGCTTCCACTATTCCAGATTGGTGCCCTGCTGCCTGTGCCACCATGGCTGGGCCCCAGGCCTATCGTTTTAAAAATGGTTTCACAGCTAACCATGACTGCCCATATCTTCTTCTATGCACTTATTTTGGCCTGAGTATTTCCTAATTATTTGTTAAGTTCTAGGTTAAAGAAAGTTGACTCTAGGTTGTTGCCTCTGATTCTCTCTAAACCAGATTAAGTGACTCTTATGTATATTCAGAGAATCTTACAGGCCCCTAGCCTAGCATTTGCCATACTATGTTATCATTTTCTATTTTTCTGTACTCTTCTCCTCCACTAAACTCCAAGCCCTATGAGATCACCATGTCTTTTTAAAAATGTATTCTTATAGTCTTAGCATTGGATATGGCTGGAGAAATGCCATGAAAATACCTTCAGTGAGTGACTGAATGAGCAAATATCAGGACTGCAGCATGGCAGCTTGGGGTTTTGGACTCCTCCTGAGTCTGCAATGCAGAAATAAAATTTCATTTTTACTGACTTCTTCTTAATTCCAAATTTCACATTTCCTTTTTTCCATGCTAACAGTGTGAGTAGTCATGGATGGAAACCCTTCTAGGATATTTATTTTTAAAAAGAGAGTGCATTTAAATCCACATGAACCTCTGATTGGTGAATTTCGACAGTGTGGTCCAAGAGATTGAAGGAATTGGACAGTGCTCAAAGGTTAAGATGAAGGCAAAAGGATCTATCGGGCAGAGTCTGCTCAGACCACTTAATTTATTTTGAAGGTGAGTTCTTTACCTGCCTCTGTCCCACACTGGATCCTTTCCACCTGATACACACTTTTCGCTGTCCTGGATGGCATCACTAGCCTGCGGTAGCCAGGAAAGTCCTTATAATTACAGGTTCAAGAAATATAGTATTTCTGGTGGCCTTTTGGACCAATTTGCAGATAGGGACATTTAAGTATTTCTTACCTTCTGGATGTTTATTAGTTGGCTAGAGCTGCTGTAACAAATATCCCAAATGAAATGGCTTAAAAAGCAGTCTCACAGTTCTGGAGGTTAGGATTTCAACATAAGAATTTGGGAGGGGACACACATCAACCCCTCACAGTGTATAGGCTGAGTTGGGAAGTTTTTTTATTTTTTATTTTTTGTTAATTTTCAGTCTAGCTGATAAAGGAGTTCAGCAAGTCCAAAATAATAAGAAAAATCAAGGGCAAGCATGAAAGCTTATACTCATCTCCTGGGGCTGACACACTCTACCTAAAAGAGAATTTTTAGGTTGAATCTGAGACAACTGAAATATGCATTGAGTTAGACACATCACTACTTGGAAAAAAAATGTGGCAACTTCTGAATCACTGGCATAATCGCTTGGGCCCAGCTTCTTTGAAATAAGCAAAAGAGGGAAGGGTTCATGACATCAGCTGGGTTTTTAGTTCTTCCAGAGTGCACACAGCAGTGCCCCACGTCGTTTCTCCATGGGTATTTGGTAGTGATTGATTTCTTACTTCACAACCTTGTGTCTTGGAGTAAGGTTGAAATATTTTTGCTATATATGATAAAAAAGACATAATGACTTGTATGTTACTGAATAAAAAGAAAGTAAAGTAGATAGCCTTGCTCAAGATAAATTATGGGTCAGAGAGCATATTTTCGAGTTTTGAGATGACTGCCAGCTTATAGCTGTATTTTGAGGTCGTAAAAAGGGACGAGAAAATTAAGAGCCAATCTGATGTTTCAAAATAAAGGAACATAAATGCAGCATAAAAATAATGGGATTTTTTTTTTCCATAATCATAAGGTGCAGGGCTGGCTCGTGGCCTGGTGGTTGAGGCAAGTGGATCCCACATGCTTGACTTGAAGTTTGAATCCCAGCTTTGGTAGCTTGAAAATCAGACCTGAGTGCATGTGTACCCCAAATCCCAACAGGAAGGAGAAATGGAGAAGGTATTGTGGTGTGACTGTGCCCCATTGTGGGGTGCTTTCTCTCTCTCCCTTTCTCTATGTCTCTCTCCCTCTCTCTGGAGAGCACACATGCCCACTTGCAAATAAAGAAAGTTGTATATTAAGATAATATATGGTTGGATTATGTAACAGAAAGCTGCAGTGAGGATAATTAGATGAAATCTTTCTTGAAATGCAAAGAGAATTCACTTGCACATGTCTAGGCATATTCTTAGAAGGAAGCGAATCTTTCTACTGGAAGTTACTCAAAGCACAGGAGTGTTTTTATTATAAAAAATCATACTGCTTCAGACCACTGCTGTCGGAAGCACAACAAAAGAAAACAGCCCACATATGAATGAAGCCAAATTGCACCAGTTTTACCTTTAGGCTTTTGGGTATGTCTTGCAGGATTTAGATGAAATCAGGGTAGGTGAACTTTGAAAACTTGAAAGAAAAAATAAAAAATAAAAAACACACCCTTCCCCTTTGCCCAGCACTAAAGAAAATAGAAATGGAACAATGATTAAAAGTGTTACGTTGTCATCACGTTGCATTCATCAGAGACTGGGCTAGCAGTTGCTAAGCAGCTTGCAGAAACCACAGTGCAAGTCATTAGGCAAGGCAAGAAACGTGTCCATCAGCCCAAACCTCAGGACACCTCAAAATAAACTTTATCTTTTGTCCCCAAGTTACTGCCACGTGTTCTGCATGCAGCCTATACGAGCTGGACATGCTCATAACCCTTGCGCTACACCACCGGTCTGGGCTCCAGGAGCCAGGCTCTGCTTTGAGAATCACATGCAGGGACCCCAAAGAGTCCCCAGAACATCATGCCACAGATGTGCTTATGCCTCAGTCTTGGGCCTCACAGTGCTTTGAGAAGCTCCCCTGTGGGTGCTTGCAGTGGAATGGGCACAGTGCCACGGACAGAGAACTGAGCCACCATGTTTACTTAGTGAATGACTGTGACCACCCAAAAACACAAGGCGTGGCCTTCAGGAAGGCTAAAAGGGGTGCTAAGCATATCTTGCGTGGTGAGGCCTTGAAATGCCAGGATGTACAACACCGAGAACAGCCACAGACTGCAGAAGGTGCGTGGTATCTGATCCAGACTTTGGGAGACTGACGGCTAGCAAGTCTCTGGGGCCTTCCCCATCCGCAGGGACACTTTCCACCTCCACAGAGACTGGTCTTGCCCACGGCCTCTTTCCTGCCTGTCAGATCACCAGGGCTGCCTTGAAACAGAGTGAGTATAGACTCTTTGCTCTGCAGCTCTATTTCAGTTTAGTGGTATATTTTGTCTGTTTGTTAGAGGTTTTTACTTTAGGGCATGTGTACTGGCCAGAGAAAGAGAGTGAGTCAGAGACAGAGACAGTGAGAGGGAAAGTAAGAAATCACCCTGCAGTGGGGATAGCCATGCTGCAAGCCCTCGGAATCGTGGGCACATAAGCACATGTGCCCAGTATGTTTCAAGCCACTTAGTCCAGAACTAGAACTGTGGTGGACCACATAGGAGTGCAGCGAGGTAACTGCTACGCCATCTGCTGGCCCCAGTTGTTGTTGTTCTCCCTTTCTTTCGTTCTTTTGGTGGCTTCTGAAGTATCTGGTGATGCTGTGACTGGCTCTGCTTACCAGACTCTGGGGCTTTACCATAGGCTCATGTTCTGATCTGTCCACGTTATTTGCATTTTTCTGGTATCTGAATGTTGGTTCTTTGTTAGGAATTCAACAGTAATTTCCAAATTATCATGGGACTTGTGACAACACAATTCAAGAATCTATGTATAAACTTTATCTGCCTTTCTTATTTACTCGCACTAATATTATTGTAGCTCTTGTGTCTACGTGTATGTGATGTCAGGCTGTCACATAAAACTTCAGAGAAAAACCTAAAGAACAGACCATCCTGTTTTGCTTGCCCTAGTCTAAGTAGAATGTTCCTGTAACTAACTAAAAGTGTATGTTAAAGATACTTAGATTCTGGGACTAGTAGTTAGCATAATGGCTATGTTGCTGAACTCCCATGTAGTCGACCATGGTTCGAGTCCCGGACCTGGTGGCTTAAATTCATGTGGGGTGCATGTGTGTGCATGCCCAAGATCCTGAGGGGAGAATGGAGGAGCAAGGATTGCTGTGTGGCCATCTCCCCTGGGTGGTGATTTCTTGCGTTCTGTCTCTCTCTGTCTTTCTGGCAAGCATATGTGCCCTATAGCAAAAATCTCTCCTCCCCCCCAAAAGATATTTAGATTCTTTGTTTTCTCTTAACTTGCTTTTAATTTCCAGCATATTTGCTTATGTGCAGTTTTAGTAGTCGGAGAATAAAATGCACTGTGAAGCAAATGCAGAACTAACCGAGGATAATTTTCCAGTTGTAAATGTCATGCAGAATTTGGAGGGACTGCACATTCTTAAAAATCACAATGAGAGGCCATAGGTGACATAGCGGTTAAGGCGCTGGAGTCTCACAGACCCAGTGACTTGAAACTCACATAGGGCACATGTGCATGTGCATGCCTAGAATCCTGAGAAGAGAATGGAGAAGGGATTGTGGCATGGCCATCCGTCCTGGAGGGGGATTTCTCACTCTCTGTCTCTTTGTCTCTCTGATGAGCACATTTGCCCTACAGCAAAAATCTCTCAATAAAAAAAAAAAAAATTTAAAAAAGTCACAGTGACTTCTCAACCAAATTTCATTTCTATTATTATTTCATGTCAATCCTGGAAGTGCATTGGGCTTAATCTGAACACTATAGACCCATTAAGAGACTGTTCTGATTGTCACAAATTGTAGTGCCTGAAGGCACTCTTCAGCTGAGATTGTCTTAAAAAAAAATAAAAAAGAAAGCTCTCCAAAGACAAAAGAGGAACAATTACTATGACAAAGAATTGGTCAACACTTCTGTGCTCTGTATTCTCCATCATTAGTGTAGTTGGGATATCAAGATCTCTATAGAATTCAGAGGTCAACTTCACATATTAAAATTAGGCAAACGACTCCATATTTTGAGCTTAAATTCAATTTTAATTTTATTTTATACACTGTGTAGACAGTTCCCTGTTTATTTTTTGTTTGTTTTTGGAGACATTTTGCTATAGGGTGCATCCGCTCACCAGAAAGTCAGAGAGAGACAGAGATACAGAAAGTGAGAAATCACCCTCCAGGGATGGCCATGCTGCAATCCCTTCTCCTCTATTCTGTCCTCGGGATCTTGTGCACGCACGCACACATGCCTGGTGTGAATTTAAGCCACCGGGTCCAGGACATGAACCAGGATCAACGACATGGGAGTCCAACGACAGAGCCATTATGCCAACTGCTGGTCCCAACAGTTCCTTGTTTACTGCATTTAGAAGTACGCATAATATAAATATGTTAATTCTGTAAATAATTTTAATTTTTATGATGTAACTCTATCCCACCCTTAAAACATTTAAAATAAACCCTCTATGTGAAACAAAAACAGAAACTTGAAAGGACATCAGTGATGCTGGAAAACAACTGATTTTCTAGGATTGGAGTACAGAGACCAAACAGGAGTCTCCACAGGGCAGAATAGTGGTAGGTCAGTGGTGACCCTTTGTGGAGCTGCTTGCCAATCTCAGGGTCTGGGACTGTCTTTGCTTAGGCTGCTATCACACATGTCCAGAGACTGGATGGCTTAAACCACAAACATTCATTTTCCACAGTTCTGGAAGCCAGAAGTCCAGGATCAAGGCACTGGCAGATTTGGTGTCTAGTGAAAGCCTGCTTCCCAGTTTTCTGATGGCCACCTTCTCAATGTACCTTCCTGGGGAGAGCATAGAAGGAGGGAGAAACTCTCTCCTTGTCTCTTATAAGAGCACCAATTCCTTTTGTGAGTACCGTAGGATCTACTTATCTTCCAAAGTTCCTACTTCCTAACGCCATGCCATTCTCTAATGTAGGAGTTAGAGAATATAAACATCTAGTCTCACCAATCTGGTCCCCACATTGTCCTCAGCATCCCCTTCACGGTGTGCTCTTCCTATGGCTCCTCTCCCTAGGCTGCCCAGGAGCAGTGTCTTCTAATGATGCTTTAACCGTAAGTTTGAGAGAAACTGTGCACACAGAGCCACACGGTGTGGATTTGCAACTGTGGTTTTCAAGACTGAACATATTATTAGCTGAAGAAATTAACTGTGCCATAAGAGAAAATGTAATCATGCCTGGAGGATTCGGGCTTTCGCTGTATGTTCATTGGAATAAAGCCACTGATGGAAGTGTTGGAGTGGTGCACCTGTTGGGCACTGTTTCTCTTCAGTTTCCCCTTCCTTGCCAAAGAAAAACACCTGAATGCTGCTAACTCTCACTTGGGAAATAAAGGAAAAGTGTCCATGTGGTTAATCAATTTGTATTTTGCACATGTGTCAATGGCTGGGCTCCTGAGTGTGTCTGCTCTATCAGAAAGCATGGTTGTAGTCTACTTAGACATCATGAAATGGGTCAGACCAGAAAATTCTCTAACTAGCTCGATAAACAGGGTATCCATATGCGCTTGTAAAATAATGATTTCTCTCATTATTCTTCTTCGTTTCCCTCCCTTCCCCACTTCCCATTGTTTCGCCTTCCTCCATTGCCTTTTCTCCTGTCTTCCAAAGACAGCAGCATCGCCGCATACTAATGAGGCAATTCTTGGCCCTGCCCCGTTCATTTATTTTCAGGCAATTAATTCAACTTTCTAGCATCTAGCCAGAATGTTATGCAGGTAATTTGTGGGTCTGCTTAATTTCTCAGGACCCTGTGGTTATCTGCCAGCAAAGCTCATTGTGAAGATGAGATCATCCAGCTGGTAGGCAAGTTTGATTTCCGCTGGTAATACCATCCCTTCATTAAAGCCACTGAGTCCTTCAGCTTGGCAAGCTTCCCTTGTTGCATACTTCACTTTCTGATTACAAATGGTTTGCAGCTTCTACATGTTTGCCTCTAGCACTCGTTTTCTCCCCTCAAGGACACTGGGCCTGATGGCATCATTAGCAGTTTTTCAACATGAAATTTCTCAGGGCTGTGATAGCCCTTCCTGACTCTGAAATGTTGTGTATCTGTAATGATGGCACAACAGCACATTCATTCATCCATCAGGAAAGCATATGAAATACAGAATAATAGTGCTTGGGGAGACTGAGGGACAGGGTAAAAACAAAAGGCATAATTTCCGCTCTCAAGGAATTTGCTGTGGGCTCCTCAAAGCAGTGACCTGTCTGATCATTGCTAAGTATATAATAGGTGCTCATTAAATCTGTGCTAGTTTCTCCAGTGAATAAATGAGTAAGATTGTGGGGCAGGGGGAGAAATGGTACATACACATGAAACATCTCAGAGAATAATTTTGGAGCTAAATGCATTTTATGGTAAGAAAATATCTTTTTGTTTTTTAAAGAGAGATTTCTGCTATAGGATGCATGTGCTCACCAGAGAGACTAAGACAGAAAACAAGACCCCCCCGCCCCGAGAGGATGACCATGCTGCATCCCTTCTCCTCCATTCTCCTCTTGGGATTTTGGTCACACATGCACACGTGCCCGGCATGAGTTTTAAGCTAGTGGATCCGGGACTCGAACTGTGGTCAACTATGTGGGAGTCTACCAATGTAACCAGATGTGATCTGCTGGTCCCAAGAAAATATATCTTTAAGATATTGGCTGAAATGATGCTGTGGATAATAAGAGAAGACTTCTTTGAAGAATTTGGCAAAAATTAGCTGGGAAGAAAATAATCTTTAAGAAGAAATGATTTGAGGAAGGATGTTATGTAAATTTTTAAGGACTTTAAATAATTTAGAAGGTAAGAGTATGAGCTCTAGTGTCAGAGAGACTGGGTTTAAATTTTAGTTTAGCCATTTACTTATATCTTAACTTATGAAACTTAAGTATTTTGGACCTCAGTTTTCTCATTTGCAAAGTAGAGATAAATCATAGGATTGTCGTTGGGATTAGAAATATTAAGAAATAACCTAGCTGGTGCCTGGAACATAAGTACCCAATAAAGAGTAGATATGATTTTTATTAGTATTATTAATTTACCTGGGTTAAGGCATGATTATGGAAAAAGATATGTAGAATAGTGGAGCTTTGGAGATAAAGATGCTAGAAGATGGGACACCACTGAAGATTTCTGATCAAAGAAAATACATATAATGTTACAAGAAGACAAAAAAGTGTGTCGCAGGCATTCAAGCTAGTTAGAGGGATGCAGTGATAGATTGGCCAGGAAGTGAGAAAAAAAGGATAACTATGAAAAATACTGTGTAGGGAGAATTGGCCGAGTGTAAGGACCAGTTGGAAATAAGATGATAACGACCAAGGAGAATCTAAGAAAAAAAAGTCAGAGGTAGGGAGAGAATGCTGCCAAAGACTGGAAGCAAGTCACTAATGTCACGGTGTTAGGAGGTACGGCCTTTGGAAGGTGATGAGGACACAAAGGCATAGCCCTCATGATAGGATTAGTGCCCTCTCACTGACGATGATGGTTGATTCGTAAAGAGTTTTTGCTTAGGAGCAAAATAAGGCAAACAGTATTATAAGACGGAGGGAAAATTCAATCTAAATCTTTATGGGTTTATTTTTAATTTGCACAGAGTAAAAATTCCCTCTTTTTGGTGTGTGATTCTATGAGTAGTTTTGACAAATACATAGAGTCATGTAACAACTGTCACGGTCTTGCCCTGGAAGAGTTTTGTCCTGGCCCTCTGTAGTCAACATCTCCCTCTATTCATAACTCTGGTAAAAATTGATTGGGCCCCTGAGTTTATTGTTTTGCCTTTTCAAAATGAAAGCATAAGTAGGTGGTTTTTGGAGTCAAGCTTTGTTCCTTGTGTGTAAGGCATTTGAGATTTATTCATGTTTTCGGGTGGATCATCCTTTTTTATCCTTATTATTGCTGGATAGGGTGTCTATTCGTTCACCAGTTGAAATCATTCTAGTTGCTTTTCAGATTTACATAATTGTAAATAAACCTGTTATGAATATTTTCATACAGGTTTCTTTGTAAACATGCTTATGTTTTTTCTGGGGTAAATACCAAGAAGTAGAATTTCTGATCATATGGTGGTGCATGTTTAACTTTATAGGATATTATCAAATTGGAAAGTGAATATACATTTTACATTTTCACCAGTGTGTGTGGTTATTCCAATTGCTTTGCATTCTTGTCAGCCCCGAAATTATCTGTTTTGTTTCTATTAAACACTCGAATAGATGTGTGGGTGTACTTATTTTATTGTGGTTTTAATTTGCATCTCCTATTTTTTTAATTGCCAGAGGGTATGTAGATTTTGCAGAGAGAAAGAGAAAGCACTGACCCCCCTACCCTCCTCAGTGGGACATGGCCACCACCACAATCCCTTCCCCATTTCTGTATTCTATTGGGATTTGGGGCATTCATTTACATGTACCCGGCTTGTTTTTCAGGATACTGGGGCTAGGATTTGAACTGCATGGTTGGCCATGTGGGATCCAGCTCCCTTAATCACTAGGCTATAGGGCTGGTCCTAATTTGTATTTCTTTAATTACTAATTATGTCGATCATTTCTTCAGGTGCTTGGTTATGATCCCTATATCAGCTTTGATGAAATATCTATTCAAATAATTTCTATTTTTAAAAGTTGGGCTATTTACTATCTTATTGTTGAGTTTTGAGAGTTCCTTATATATTCTGCTAGTAAATCCTTTCTCAGATATTTGAATTGCAGATATTTTCTCTCAGTTTATGGTTTCCCTCCCCCCAATGCCCCCCCTCCACACACACACACACACAACTTCATCATACTCAGAACCTGCTGCAGTCTGGCTGTTTGTGTCCCTGCCAAAATTCATATGCTAAAACCTCATCACTAATGCCACAGTGTTAGTAGGTAAGGCCTTTGGGAGGTGATTAGGACATGAAGGCACAGCCCTCATGGATGGGATTAGTTCCCTATAAAAGAGGCCCCAGAGAGCTGCCCGTCCTTTTTTTCATATGAGGACACAGCCTCTAGAACGGTGAGAACTAAATTTCTGCTGTTTAAAAACCACCCAATTTATTGTCTTTTATTATAGCAGTCTAAATGGATGAACACAGAGTCCAAGTTTTACATTTTTAAGATGACCAACTCTTAAATTCTTTTAAAAAAATGGATCGTGATTTCTGAGTCACATCTAAAAACTCCTTGAAGTTTCATATTTCATATTTAGGTTTATGATCCATTTGAAATTAATTTTTGTCTGAGGTATTAAATGTAGTTTGAGAGTTTTATTTTGGTGTGTGTGTGTGTGTGTGCGTGTTTCAGGCTTTTGCTATAGGGCACATGCTTTCTGGAGAGACAGAAAGAAAAAGAGAGAAATCACTTCCTAGGGTGTGGGACCTCCTCTATTCTCCTAGGATTTGGGGCATGCATACACCACACCACCTGCTGGCCATTTGTGTATGTTGTTCTAACAGCACTCATTTGAAAGACTATTGGCCAGGGGCGATGTGGTGACTAAGGTGGTCACATGGCCAACTGTGGTTCAAATCCCAGACCTGGTGGTTTGAAAAACATTCCAGGTGCTTGTGTGTGTGTGTGTGTGCCTAAAATCCCAAGAGGAGAATGGTGGAGAAGGGATCATGGCATGGGCATCCCCTCAAGGGGTGATTTTTCACTTTCATTCTTTCAGCCTTCTTCAGGTGCTTGGTTATGATCCCTATATCAGCTTTGATGAAATATCTATTCAAATAATTTCTATTTTTAAAAGTTGGGCTATTTACTATCTTATTGTTGAGTTTTGAGAGTTCCTTATATATTCTGCTAGTAAATCCTTTCTCAGATATTTGAATTGCAGATATTTTCTCTCAGTTTATGGTTTCCCTCCCCCCAATGCCCCCCCTCCACACACACACACACACAACTTCATCATACTCAGAACCTGCTGCAGTCTGGCTGTTTGTGTCCCTGCCAAAATTCATATGCTAAAACCTCATCACTAATGCCACAGTGTTAGTAGGTAAGGCCTTTGGGAGGTGATTAGGACATGAAGGCACAGCCCTCATGGATGGGATTAGTTCCCTATAAAAGAGGCCCCAGAGAGCTGCCCGTCCTTTTTTTCATATGAGGACACAGCCTCTAGAACGGTGAGAACTAAATTTCTGCTGTTTAAAAACCACCCAATTTATTGTCTTTTATTATAGCAGTCTAAATGGATGAACACAGAGTCCAAGTTTTACATTTTTAAGATGACCAACTCTTAAATTCTTTTAAAAAAATGGATCGTGATTTCTGAGTCACATCTAAAAACTCCTTGAAGTTTCATATTTCATATTTAGGTTTATGATCCATTTGAAATTAATTTTTGTCTGAGGTATTAAATGTAGTTTGAGAGTTTTATTTTGGTGTGTGTGTGTGTGTGTGCGTGTTTCAGGCTTTTGCTATAGGGCACATGCTTTCTGGAGAGACAGAAAGAAAAAGAGAGAAATCACTTCCTAGGGTGTGGGACCTCCTCTATTCTCCTAGGATTTGGGGCATGCATACACCACACCACCTGCTGGCCATTTGTGTATGTTGTTCTAACAGCACTCATTTGAAAGACTATTGGCCAGGGGCGATGTGGTGACTAAGGTGGTCACATGGCCAACTGTGGTTCAAATCCCAGACCTGGTGGTTTGAAAAACATTCCAGGTGCTTGTGTGTGTGTGTGTGTGCCTAAAATCCCAAGAGTAGAATGGTGGAGAAGGGATCATGGCATGGGCATCCCCTCAAGGGGTGATTTTTCACTTTCATTCTTTCAGCCTTTCACTCCCAGGATACACTCATGTTATTATCATATTATCTTTTTTACATATTGGTAGATTCAGGTTTCCTAATATTTTGTTAAAGATTTTTGCACCTATTTTCATGAGCATGTTGGCCTATAGTTTTCTCTTCTTGCAATGTCATTGTCTGGTTTTGGTAGCAAAGTAATCTTGGCCTCCGAAGATTGGCTGAGAAGTATTCCCTTCTATTATATTTTCTGAAAAAAAGACTCTAAAATTTGTATTAATTCCACTTTAAAAGTTTAATACAACTTTCCAGTAAAATCATCTTGACCTGGAGTTGTCTTTATTGGGAGGTTTTTAACTAAAAATTAAATTTCCTTAAATGATTTAGGACTAGTCAAGTTATCTCTTTCTTCTTGAATGAGATTTGATAGTTGATGTTGTTTAAAGAATTCATCTATTGTAAGTTGTTGAATGTAGGGGCATAAAGTTGTTCATAACATTCCCTTATTATCTTTCTAATATTGTAGTATCTATAATGGATCTGCCATCTCTAATTCCCCACATTGATAATTTTTGTATTCGCTCTTATTTTTTTTTCTTGGCAACTCCAGGTAAAACTTTATAGATTTTGTTGACCTTTTCAAAGTGCTGCATTTTGAGTTTTATTTCTCTATTTTTATATTGTTAGTTTTCATTGTTTTCTGTTCTTACCTTTATCATTTTCTTTCTTCTGCTGACTTTGGTTTAATTTGCCTCTTTTCTTCCCCCCCTCCCCCATCTAGTTTTTTCATGTGTAAATTCAGATGATGGATTTAGGACCATTCTTCTATTATTTATTTATTTATTTCACATAATAATTGTACATATTTATAGGGTACCATGTGATGTTTTGATACATGTATACGTTCTCTCTCTTTTTTCATATAGGGTTTTCATGCTGTATGAGAACACTTTGTGCTGTCAGACTATCTTGTTAAACACACAGACATGGATTTTATTTAATTGGATGAAGCATACTTCAGTCAAGTGATTCCCACAGTTTCAATTACATGGACACCAGCAAAGAGTCATGTGAATTCTGCTCCTAAATTTATTCAAGTGTTTCTTGCACATGAAAATAAGATTATTAGTATGGAAAGAAGCAAGTGAAATGAATCTTAGTCACCTAGATTCTAACCACTAGGCATGAAAAGAGGTTCCTAAGGACATTTCCAAGATCAATTGAATTCTGAGGTTAAAAAACTTAAAACTACAACATATGAAACTTATAAAAAATGACACACTTCATCCAGACTGTAAAATCAACAAGAATTTAATAAAGTTAATCAAATAATTGTAGTTCAATTGCACATAAATTTGAATTGTTTTCCCATTAAAGCATGCTTGTCTATAAATTATTGCAGGGAAAGCCATTTTCAAGTTAATGTTTCAACCATTAGAAAATACAAAGGGCATTTTCATTAATTAGACAACAGCGCTCTTTTCTTCTAGTTTATCATTACCTTTGCTAGGTAGAATCCGTTTAGTGTTCAAATTTATTGACATGTGTGATTCGATGACACTATTTGTTTAGAGTTCATCATATACCTGGTGGAATAAACTCATTAAATATAAATGAATAGTTATGTAGTCATCATCTAAAATGAGTCAGTGCTGTTCTCCAGAGTCATTATAATGAATGTGAACACAGCTGGAATTAAAGTCCCTGTGAAGGTTACAGGCTTTATTCTGAAATATTTAAGGCTGCAGCTTTCTTCCAATTTCTGAAGGCCCCTTGTTCAGGAAAAAGAACTTGACCTCCTCTTGAGAAAGGTTGTTACACGCATGTACTGCCATCGTATCAAAGCTACATGTGTTCCGCTGTGGCTTCTTAGAAATCATGGCAATATGGAAAAGCCAGGATTACCCTGGCTGTTTTTGTTTGGTAAGTTTTCTGTTTCCAAGAAAGGGTTGTGTTCTGTATTCAAAGATAATGCCTTCCGTGGGTTCTGATGGCTAATCAACACTTGTTATGTGATGCAAAGGTCCTTATATGTGATCCTCTCCCTGATTCCCTACTCTTCCCTGTGTTTTCTTAAGAACAGGAAGTGTGTGCAGCA
>NW_006204485.1:1223616-1239843 GCF_000334495.1 Tupaia belangeri chinensis | reverse complement strand
GAATTCTACCACTTAGGTTTTGAAATTTGCAGCCCTGATTAAGCTTCGGTGCTATAGTTCTTTTTAGTGTCTAAGGGTACGTAAGGATATTATCTGAAGGTGTGGCCAAGGAGGATAGGTTCACTAGAACAATGTTACAATGTTCTAAAACTTGGTTTTAGAATTATGAACATACAAAGGAGGATAGGTTCACTAGAACAATGTTACAGTGTTCCAAAACTTGGTTTTAGAATTGTGAACATGCCACCAGCCTACCAGAACCTTGCTTTTAATCAACACTCACTCATATGTTTTTATAGCATGCATGCTATATGCCAATTGAATTAATATTTGAGATTAGGTAGTAAAATTAATAATAAAATTTATGATTTATCTGTGTTTCCCTCTCTTCCACTTTTTCCAATATTTGAAAATAGAGCAGCCCATTTCATAGTTAACATCGCTGAGGATGTATCCAGAGAGAGGTAAGAGTGACAGCCGATTTAGTATTACTTTTTAAATATTTTATATAACTCTATCATGCAGGTTCATCTGGGTGTGAGGGTGATGAAATGATGTGACTTGAAGAAGTTTTGGGGATGAAAGACCATTTTCACTCACTTCCCCCTCCCTGCCTTTCAAACTACCTGACAAATTAACGGAGGCGTTTTTTTAGAATAAGGTGATAATTGGGCATATTGAGTATGATGGGAATAAGGTCAAGGTGTGAAGTGTCTTGGAAGTAGTGCTTTTCTTCATATTATATAAAAAAATAGATACTGTATTAAATAAGGAAATAGTTTACAATTTTGAATACTATTATTTTGAAGTTTATTTTTTATTTCTTTCATGAGAGAAAGAGAGACAGGCACCTCCGATGGAGCATTCATGCAAAAATTCACCCCCAGTCTCTGCTGGCCTGGATCCGGGCATGTGCATGTGCACCTGGCATGCTTGGAAAGGGCCCAGGACTTAAACTCATGAGGGTCTGGCTGCATTACTGCTGTGCCACTTCTGGGTCCCTGCTTTTTGAATACTTGTTAGTATATTTTAAATTTCATTTATTCAAATGGTAATACTTCATTAGGCATAAAAATTAAACATTGAACAGATAAGAAATTAAAATGTAAATAATTATGTCTAGTATCTAAAAAAGATCAAAGAAAGGAGGGAGGGCTAGACTATATTTTGTAACCATTTCTTTTCCTTTAGAAGATCACTGTGTAGTTTTAAAAGTATTCACTCTCAATGGTGCCTCAATTCTCTGTATCCCTCTCCCCTTTCTTACTCTCTCTCTCTCTTTTATTTTTTCAGTTCCTTCCACTCCCTGTGGCCTTGCCTCCTTCCTGTTGCCAAATATAACTGCAGATTAAAGCCTCTGTCCTCCCTGTGAGTCTTTCCACAATGCTCTTGCCTTCACTGCAGGGGTGAAAACTGTGCCGATTATCGCTCTAAATATTCATGTACTTCGTAAGGCATGGTTGTAGTGATTAAGTACTGAGTCTATTGCCTAAAAAAACCAAAGCAAATAATAAGAGAAACTGTTCACAGTAATGGCCAAATGGTAATGTACTAGCAAACAAGCCTCACTCATTTATTCATTCGAAATAAATGAGTATTTTGGTGACATTGCATGCTTAGCAGGTATGAGATACTGAGGAATATAAAGTTTTGCTTTTTTTTTTTTTGCTATAGGGTGTGCACACTTGCTAGAGAGACAGAAAGAGACAAAGAGACAGAAAGGGAGAAGTCACCCCCCCTCCCTTCTCTTCCATTCTCCTCTCAGGACTTTGGGCATGCATGCACACACGCTTGGTGTGAGTTTAAGCTGCCAGATCTGGGACTAGAACTGTGGTTGACTACGTGGGAGTCCAGCAATGTAACTAAAACAAAGTTTTAGGAGAATTACAATTTGTTTTGTATTTCTCTTCTTTTCTTTTCTTTTTTGAGAAATCAGGAAAAACCTAAGAACAAACCAACCTTACGTATTCCAGATGAATTACCTGAAGTGAGGTAAGAGTGGCTTTCAAAATGAAATGTCTGTTAGAGTTTCCACAGCACTCGTCCTAATGTGGGCAGTGAGAAAGTGAGAATGTGGGGTAAGGCTAAAGCCCAGAGGCTCTGGAATCACACAGCTGCATCCAAGCTCTGGCTTCATGTCCTTTCTGTGTTTTTATTTATTTGTAAACAATATACACGCATTGCTGTACCAGCGTACCACTGTATGGTGGGTAGACCTCTGACGGTCTTTGATACCTGATAGCTCCCCTCCCACATTAACAGCAAGCGACAGGGCCATGGGGAAATTTACTCTACTCTGCCTCCCTTTGTATTCAGCCTAGCCCAATGCCAAGTTCTGGGCAAGGAGTTACAATGGAAGTATGTGAGAAATTCTGGAAACTTCCTTTTTTTCCTTAGGAGAGAGTAGTTATCTCTTACCTTTCTCATTTCTTTAGAGCTCTGTTTGGCTTGGTTCACTGCCATTTTTACAAAGCAGAGTCCACCTACCAGGCCTGGACTGCAAACTTCATACTTTCAGATAAGAGGACAGGTTTGTATACAGTTAAGGCTACCCCTGGTTTTGTTTTATCGTTGTTATTAGCAGCGAACGTACTCTAGATGCACTCTCTACCACACAGATTCTACCATCTCTGAAATCTGGATGGGTCTTACAATTATAATTACAATTTTCTTATCTGTCTTAGTGGATCATTTCATTAATTTATGGCAACTATATTTGAGGAAGTAAGGTGACACATAACTTATAATACCAAGCATGTAAAGATTCATGCAAAAGCAAAAGTAAATATTTAAATGCATAAATTGAAAATTTACCAATGGTATAAAAGTTCTTAGTCTGTGTAATATCTTTGGAGAGAACAATGTGGTTGAATATGTTTCAATATTTTTACAAGTTTGGGTTTATGAGTTATGGTTATTTCTAAATTCGGTTTAAGTACTTATATTATTGTATGTCATATTTGAGAAAGATATTCCACAAAGATACATACATCTAAACTGACGAAGTTTAAGATGGGCTTCACTTACTAAATCACAGTGCACATTATTCAGTCCTAAACAACAGTGAGACCAAGGTTTTTGCTTAACACCAGCTCATAAATTTTTATCTTCCCTTATGTCACATCGTTGTTTTTGTAATTTAAACAGAATGTGTCACATTTCTACATTTGTATAAACTCTACGCCATTCTGTTTAGAAGTTTCAAATTTAGAAGTTTGTCTTAAACAGTTTTAAATATGCATGTACACAAAGTTTTTATATGGATATCTACTTACATTATTATTATCAACAAAAAACACAATCCAAATACTTCCAGATATTCGTTTTGACATGCTAACTTCATAATGCAAGTCTTTAATGAAAGCAGTTACGTTTTTCATTTATTGACTGCCTTCTTGTCAAGTTTGGTACGGTTATCATTGTTTCTCTCTTGTAATATGTCTTACAGCTTTTATCAGATGTAAGAGAAGGATTATCTGTGCATGTTCTAGTTCACTTATGCTTGATTTTTAATCCTTTATCAAAATGTATGTGTGTGTGCACGTGTGCGTGTGTGCACACACATTCATACATGTCCACTCACTCTGGCTCAGGAATCCTTTAAAACATTTATCCATTTTCTGAAAGTGATTGTAATTAAAACAACATAATTAGGCTCAGCCAGGTGGCACAAGCAGTAGGGGGTGTCGCTGCATCACGTGGGAGGCTATGTGGGAAGTCTTCAGGTGGCATTCAGGTCTTTGTGGACCCGTGACTAAGCATGCCCACAGGTGTGCCCAGTAACCTTGCTGGTTGCAGGGTTGGAAGGGAGACGGGGGAATGAAGACTTTGTCAAAGGGGAACCAGCAGTTACCGTAATGGCTATGTCGCTGGATTCCCACGTAGTCAACCGCGGTTCGCATCCCAGACCCGGTGGCTTAAAACTCATGCTGGGCGCGTGTGTGCGTGTGAGTGCATGCCCAAGATCCTGAGAGGAGAATGAAGGAGAAGGGATTGCGGTGTGACCATCCCCCCTGGGGGGTGATTTCTTGCTTTCTGTCTGTATGTCTCTCTCTGTCTGTCTGGCGAGCGCACGCGCCCTATAGCGAAAACCTCTCCTCAGCATCTCTCTCTCTGTTTCTTTCTCTTTCAGGAAAAAAAAGCTTAAAAAATAAAATGGGGGGGAGGGAACCAGCAGTTAGCGTAATGGCTATGTCGCTGGATTCCCACGTAGTCGACCGCGGTTCGCGTCCCAGACCCGGTGGCTTAAAACTCACGCCGGGCGTGTGTGCGTGCGTGCCCAAGATCCCAAGAGGAGAATGGAGGAAAAGGGATTGCGGCGTAACCATCCCCTCTGGGGGGTGATTTCTCGCTCTCTGTCTCTCTGTCTCTCTCTGTCTGTCTAGCAAGCGCACGCGCCCTATAGCGAAAACCTCTAAAAAAAATAAATAAATAAATAAAAAAAGGGGGACAAACAGATGGCAGAGAATTTATTTATTCAATTGGAAAGGGAGAAAGAGAGAGAGAGAACAGTATTTTGATGTCACAATCTACTTCAGACACCCCTAGATCATGGGTATCCCTATGCTGGTTTACTCAGGGAGGTCTTCAGATATGAGCCTGGAAACTTCTCACATAGATCAGACTTGCAGAGTGAAACAGTTTATCCCTGCATCACTGTCCAATCCTTACTGTTACTTTTTTTTCACTTACCTTGTTTCTTTCTTTTTCTTTCTTTCTTCTCTTTCTTTTTTGGTCTTTCTTTCTCTTTTTTCTTTCTTTTCTATTCTCTTTCTTGCTTTCTTAATTTTTCATTTTCTTTTTTTTTCATTCTCTTTCTTGCTTTCTTTTTAATTCTTTCTCTTTTTCATTCTCTCTCTTTCTTCCTTTCATTCTCTCTCTCTCTCTCTTTTTTTCCCCATAGGGTGTGTACTCTTGCCAGAGAAAGTGAGAGACAGAGAAAGTGACATGGAAAATGAAAGTCACATCCTGGGAAGATGTCCACACTGTGATCACTTTTCTTCCATTCTCCTCCTGAGATTTTGGAGGAGAAAATCACACATACCTGGTGTGATTTTCAAGCCACTGAGTCCGGGACTTGAACTGTGGTTCGTCATGTAGGAGTCCAGTGACATAACAGCTACACCATCTGCTGGATCCCCTTACTTTCAGTTTTTTAAAAAAATTATTTATTTAATTCCATTTGTTATTATTATTATTATTTTTAAATTTAACCAGACAGAGAGAGAGAGAGAGAACAAGAAAGCAAGTCACCAGGTTCAGGACTTGAACCATGGTGGACCATGTGAGAATCCAGTGCCTTTAACCACCATGCCACCTGCCAGCCCCCACTTTTAGCTTTTAAATGTTATATTATGTGATATCTAACACAAACTCTTGGGTGTTTTCTGATTGCTTTTTTATTATTTGTAAGTTTTTAGTTAAAGACATTTTATTTACAAGTTGTAATATGTGTGTAGCATTCTAAATAATTTAGAACTATACATTAGAAGTAAGAAATATTCAAGAAACTACAACAAAAGGGATTTAAAATAAGATGTTCTATCATGTTCCTTGAGATAAGTACCACGTTTTATGTTCTGAATAATTCAGAGTGCTCATCTTACTCCGCTAGGTAAACATTCACTAAACATTCACTAAATAGTTTTTGAAAAAAAAAATACTAGCACCTAGCTTTTTAAATTATAGTCATAGCCACGTAACAATGGACCACGTATACAATGGTGGAGCACTGGTGGGAATATGGCCTCGGCATGTGCTATGCCATCCCACCTAGGTTTGTGTAAGTACATTATAAGCTATTGCACAGTAACAAAATCACCTAACGATGTGTTTCTCCGAGCTCATCACCATGGCATATGACTATACATCAAAATCAGTTTCAAGCAAAGCACAAAATTGCATCGAACTTATACATTAAAATCATTGAAACTGATGTGTTTTCTTTCTTTATTTTTTGTCGCTATGACTCACATCCATGGAGCTATGCACTCTGCATTTATGCCCCTGTAAGGATCTTTCATGAATCGTCTGCCTAGTTATGGAGGAAAATAAATCTCTGAGGTGACCCTACCCCCAGGACACTCACTCTTCTCACTTGACGGTCCTTTGAAAATTTCACACAAAGCCTGGTCTAGATCATCTTTCTTCAGAACTATGACAGCTATCTGGCTTATATCTGATTGAGAACTGGTGAGTAAATTAATTCTTTTAAAAATAATATTTATGACCAGGAGATGGCATAGTGGTTACATCTCTGGACTCTCACTCTGTCAACTGCAGTTTGAGTCCCAGACCCAGCAGCTTGAAACTCATGCCAGGCACTTGCGTGTGTATGCATACCCAAAATCCCAAGAGGAGAGTGGAGTAGAAGGGATTGCGCCGTGGCCACTCCCCACAGGGGGGGTGATTTCTTACTTTCTCTCTGTCTCTCCTGTGAGTGCACGCATCCAATAGTAAAAATCTCTCTAAAATAATACTATTTTAAAAATTGATGATGCCTGCATATCATGAAATAAAGAAGTAATCTTGATGACTCTACAGTGGTATATATTTCTCAGCCCACGCCCATGTCCATCAACCAAAATTCATACCCCAAGACAATCCTTACTTGCCAATTCCCATGTATTCTTTTATGTCAGTTAGCTATTGACACAAAACAAAGCATCCCAAACCCAATGACTTAGAGTGAAAAGTATTTATTGTCTTATGAACCAGCTGAGCAGGTTCTAGTCTCAGTTGGGCTCCATCACGTGTGTCTGTGGTTAGAGTTGACTTGGGGCAAGGTGGGTAAATGATGAGCTTGGCTGGAACAGCTGAGAGGGCCAGGACCTCGAGTTCAAAGCTCCTTTTCTAGCGGGCCAGCTCAGGTTGTTTCTTCTGGTGGTAGAGGCAGAGGTCTGAGGAAAAGAACAGAAACATAAGCTGCCTAAGGGCTAGGTTCTAAACCTGCAAATTGCCACTCTGCCACATTCTAATTGTTGAAGTCAACCTAGATCAAAGGAGTGAGAAAAGAGACTACTTTTCGATGGGAGGAGCTACAAAATCACCTTGCAAGACCAGCAGTGGGCATAATGGCTATGTCACTAGACTCCCATGTAGTCCTCTTGGTTCGAGTCACAGACCTGGTGGCTTAAACTCATGCCGGGCGCTTATGTGTGCGTGCCCAAGATCCCGAGAGGAGAATGGAGGAGAAGGGATTGCGGCATGGCCATCCCCCCCACCCCCACCAGGGGGGTAATTTCTCACTTTCTGTCTCTCTGTCTCTGTCTTTCTGGCGAGTGCATGTGCCCTATAGCAAAAACCTCTACAAAAAAAAAAAAAAAAAAAAAAAAAAAAAAAAAAGATCACCTTGCAAAGAGTACACATACAGAGAGGGCTAAAGGGTTGGGGTATTTTAGTTCTGCTGTAGTACTTTTAAATTTCTGACACATATGATATATGAAGGAGGAGCTTCAAGAACTATGAGAAAACTATGAGTAGGTTTCAAAATTTTTTGCACCCAAATAACCTTATACCTTAATCCAATTTTTTTCAAGAACTTTTTGAAATTCCTTATATATTTATATAGACATACATAAATGCATAACATATAATACACACACATACACACATAGATATATATGAATTTTCTTTTTCCTTTTTCTTTTTTAACTTCAGGGATAAATAATAAAAACAGTGATTGACTATCTAGTTTGAGGCAGTATTTTATTTTAAGCACTTTTCTGTACTAATTTGATATTCCACCAAGCTTTAGTGTTTAAGAACACAGTTTTTTGTTTTATTTATTTATTTATTTATTTTTGTTATAGGGTGCATGCACTTGCCAGAGAGACAGAGAGCAGAGAAAGAGACACATAAAGTGAGAAATCGTCCCCCAGGGGGGATGGTCATGCCACAATCCCTTCTCCTCCATTCTCCTCTCGGCATCTTCTTGGGCACACAAGCACACGTGCTCGGTGTAAGTTTAAGCCACCAGGTCTGTGACTCCAACCGCGGTCGACTACATGGGAGTCCAGCGACATAGCCATTACGCTAACTGCTGATCCCTTGTTTTGTTTTTGAAAGAGATTTTTGCTATAGGGTGCATGTGCTTGCCAGAGAGAGAGAAAGAGACAGAAATACAGAATGAAAGAAATCACCTTGGTGGGGGGGGCAGGTGGGGATGGCCACGCCACAATCCCTTCTCCTTCATTCTCCTCTCAGGATTTTGGGCATGCATGCACATGCAACTGGTGTGAGTTTCAAGCTACTGGGTCCAGGATTAGAATGACAGTCAGCCATGTGGGAGTTTGCAACATAGCCATTATGCCGTCTGCTGGATCACCAGCTGGTAGGAGTTGGAGCCAGGATTCATTCGAGCAGACTTACCTCAGAACCTGAGATTTTACTACTGAAGTATGTTGCTTTCTGTGGACCTGGTAACATATGATAACATAGTCTATACATTATGCTGCACTGTTCTTACTAACTTAGAAAAAAAATCTTTGAGCTTTTTAAATCAGTACATATAGGATTTCCTTATTATTTTCAGTAAGTATAAATACATGGTTGAATGGATATATTTATTGTATATCTGGATTTCAAAATTCTTTATACAAAAATAACCTTATACATTAATTTCATTTTTCCACCTTTTTTTTTTTTGAGAGGTTTTTGCTATAGGGCACATGTGCTCGCCAGAAAGATAGAGACAGAGAGACAGAAAGCAAGAAATCACCCCTCAGGGGGGTGGCCATGCCACAATCCCTTCTCCTCCATTCTCCTTTCAGGATCTTAGACACGCACGCACACACACCTGGTGTGAGTGTAAGCCACTGAGTCTGGGACTTGAACCGCGGTTGACTATGTGGGAGTCAAGCGACATAGCCATTAAGCCAACTCATTTTTCCACCTTTTGAAATCCTTTCATTATATTTAATCCCTGATTGGTGGACTTTCAGTTTGTCTCTAACCTTTTAATGCTACAAACGATGTCACATTAAATATACCAGTATATTGATTTATTAAATGAGATCAGAGGGCCAGCATTACTGCTGAAGACACAATTAGTGTGAACATTTATGTACTAAATGGAAGAGCATTGAAATTTAAAAGAAAAAATTACTATAATGATAAGAATTAACAGAAATGTGATGAGATTAGATCGTCTTGCACAATTTTCTCAATTACTTTTAGATAAAATGCTCAAGGAATAACTAGAGCATGGATAATATGAATGATAACTAAACTTGTTTTAATTGATATTCATCAAGCTTTAAACTACACCAACAGCAAACATTTTATTGCAAGTACCTCTTGACTGTATATTAGGCAAAATTCTGAAGTGCATAATATTAAAATTAGAAAATGATGCTGACAGTATAAACAAACAGAGAAAAACATGATTCCTTTGGAAAACATTCTAAAAAATTGTTAATGAAAGAACTCAAAACTGCTTAAATACAGAATACAAATAGTTCCTGACTTTAAGTTTTGACTTATAAATTTGAAGCTGTTGACATTTAAAACTTATATAAAAAAGAAAAAGATACTAGGCAAATTAATTAAAAGAATTACAGAGCATAAGAGAAGTGAATGAATTAATAAAGAATACTAACATGGAGAAATAATTGTAAGTATTGGCTATTTAAATAAAATTGTTTTTCTTTGAAAACCATAAAGGAAATATACAAAAAATCAAGTAAAAGAGTAAAAATAAACATTAGAAATTAGAAATAACTGCAGATATCAGGATTAAGTTCATTATAAAGACTTAAACACTTTATATGTGGGGCCTGCAGGTGACAAGGTGGTTAAGGGCATTGGACGACCACATGGCTGACCATGGTTCAAGTCCCAGTACTGGTAGCTTGCTTTTTCACTTTCTCTCTCTCACTATATCCCTCTCTGGTTAAATTAAATAAATAAGTAAAGTTAAAATAAAATACTTTAAAAAATTATTTGTCATAGAGTATTTCAAAACTTGGATGAAATTTAAAAAATCAAGAAAATTATAAATTAAAAAATGTGGGACTGGCAGTTAGCGTAATGGCTATGTTGCTGGACTCCCACGTAGTCGACCGCGGTTCGCATCCCGGACCCGATGGCTTAAAACTCACGCCAGGCACGTGTGCGTGCGTGCCCAAGATCCCAAGAGGAGAATGGAGGAGAAGGGATTGTGGCGTGACCATCCCCCCCAGGGGGTGATTTCTTGCTTTCTGTCTCTCTGTCTCGTTCTGTCTGGTGGGCGCATGGGCCCTATAGCAAAAACCTCTCCAAAGAAAAAAAAAATATATATAATAATGTAATAGGCCAGTTCCATAATCTAGTGGTTAAGAGAGCTGAATTTCACATGGCCAACCACAGTTTGAATCCTGACCCTGACAGCTTGAGAAACGCACCATTCAGGTGTCTGTACATGACCCAGATCCTAGCAGGATGGAGAAATGGAGGAAAAGGGATTGCAGCTTGACCACACTTTCTTGCGGATGGGAAGTGCTTTCTCCCTCTCTTTCTCTTTTCTCTCTGGCAGTGAAAAAAAATACAATAATTCTACAAAAAACAAAATGACTAGAGCTACCCATAAAAATCCCCTTTTAAAATACGCTAGGTCCATACATATTCAAAGTGAAGTCTTTTCAGCCTTCAAGGAACTAATTATTCTTTACTACTGTTTGTAGTGTAAGACTCAGTCTTTTCACAACTTCATGGAACTAAAATTAGGGCACATTGTATAGCATATAATAAACATATTTAATGTGGTATTTTAATTTTTAAAAAAGTTCTGTTGATATATGCATTTTATAGTGAATAAAGAAGTTCAATACACTATTCAAATAGAGATGAAGATCAGTAAATAATTTGGTCCCTTTTCCTCCCATGACATGTACAGTTCATGTCTATGACCTATAAATTTGCCTGCACAAAAGAAATGTCAAGAATAATTGTTTCATAAACGTGTAATTTCCTCCCAGTAGACTGAAAATCTCCTTAGGTTGGGGGTTATACCTTCTGCTCCTACTTTACTCACCATTGTGTAAAAAATATAATTTGGACAAATAGAAGATGATGATGCTACTAGTTTTGTTTTGTTTTTGTTTTTTGCCATAGGACATGGTGTACGTACTTGCAGGAGAGAGAAGGTGAGAAATCACCCCCCTTCCCCTCTTCCCAGGGGGATGGCCACCCTGAAATCTCTTCTCCTCCATTCTCCTCCTGGAATTTTGGGCATGTATGCAAATGCACCTGGAGTGATTTTCAAGCCATCAGGTCCAGGACTTGAACCACCGTTGGCCATGTGGAAGCCAGCACAGTAACCACTGTGTCACCTGCTGGCCCCACACATGCATTTAGCACAATGAATGACAGAAGCAGTATGGCTTAGCAAATAAAATGACAGAGACAGTATGGCTTAGCACTGGGTTTTTGGTCTCAGAAACTTAGTTTTGAATTCAAGCTCTGTCATTCTATATTCGTGAAACCTTGGACAAATTAGCTTCTAAGGTTTATTTATCTTAAAATGTGTAATAATAACCTAGAAGAAAGGCATTATACATGAAGGTTAAAATATACAATACTTATCACATTTGGTACAGTAGAAGGCATATAGTAAGAGTTCAATAAATGATCTTGTGGATGGTGATGAACTGCCTTTTTGGTTTCACATTTGCATCTCCCTAGATGGGATTCTTCTTGAAGGCCTCGGGAGTTTGCCTGGATCACTGGTTTGTCAGTCGTTCTTAGAGTAGTTGGCACACAGCAGTCATTAAATATATATCTGTTAAATAAATGAATCAATAAATTTCCAGTGCTTGCAAAGCAGTTTGCTTAGCCTACCTTCAAGTGGCTCAATGGCAAAATGTTTTCCTTAATGCAACACTGAACAATATTTTATTTCTTCTATTGTTAATAAAAGATTGGATTAAAAGGATTTGATAAGTACACATTTATCTTTTATATGTGCTGTACCTTTAGTTCTTCTGGCAGTTTTTCTCATTTAGTGTCAAAAAGAAAATATGTGTTGGGCAAATTTTTCTATCAATATTTTGTAGTAATAAAAGAAGCTGAATGAAATACACTGGAGACTGACAGAAGGGAAAATACAGCCTAGCATCAGGGTAGTATGATTAATTTTTTTTTTAAACACAAATTTGTTCATTTAGTATGTGCCTACATTCATCTTCCATCACTCTATTCTAATAATGAGTTTCAAAGATGAAAAATAATTATTTCATCAAAAATAGAATTCAGTGCACAGGGCGTATATTAGCTTTAAAAAGGCACGGGCCATCATTCGCTTGAAATTGTCATTAAATTCCTTCAATTTAGTGGTCATTTTAAAAGATACCCTTCCCCAGCCCTCTATTCATTCAGGAGGAATGGGAGTGTGCATGACCAGGGAGAGCAACAGTCCATGTAGTAGCTAATGATCATTGTTTCTATTTCATGTTTGTATTTCCCTGCGGCTTCTGCTCTGTATTGTAGCACGATTTACAGAAGAAATCATGACTGTCAGTATTGTGGCATATGTGAGCATTTCTTTGCTTATCCTTCGTAGAGGCATTTAGTTAGAATTTAACAGAGAAACAACAACAACTGGAAATATCTTTCCCCACCCCAGTGAACACAAAAAATTAATCATCTCAGAGAGGCTGTATTAAACCTGACATTGTGCACAATGCAAATACGGTACAGAGTCTATCTTTACATTTATTTGCAAATGTGTACAGATATGCTTCATATAAATTAATCCTCCACTTCATTATAAGGAAGGAATTACGTCTGTGGTCAAAGGGTGGTGGTGGTGGGGAGAGTTAATCTGATTTAGCGCAGCATGTGAAAAATTAATTGAAAGTCAGAACTCCATAGTGTTTATTATAAAGTAATTTCACACCAGCTCAGGATTAGCATGGTAACGGGTGACAATAGGTCATCACTATGTTAATTGAAAGACAGCATGCTTTGTAAAGAAGGAGAGAAAAAAGGAGAGAGAGAGAGAGAGATGGAGTTAGAGACACAGTTTACAATGTATAAGTTGGCGGTGGGTTGGGACAAAGGGTATCAAAAGGACAGGACCTCATTGAAAAGGATCGCCTCTTGCAGAATCAAGTGGTCTCCTTGGGTAGTCAGAGCAAATACTGTGGTGACACAAAGCACTCTTGAGAGTTTGAAATGTTTTCTTGTTACTGTGCCTTTCAGAAGATGCTTCCTGGTGGTGAGGCTAAGGTCAGCCCAGGGAAAGAATAGCTCTTGGTCAAGCTTGTTAAGTTCTCCTCTTTCATTCTGAGGACACAGTTTGGCTCTCAGAGAATCTGAATTCTCACCCAGAAGGATTAGTGCAATCAGCATTAGTGGTAAAGTAGGACATTTTTCATTCAAAAGAAATGGGAAAGGGCCGGCTTATGGCGTGTTGGTTAAGGATGCTGGACTCCCATATGGCTGACTGCAGTTCAAGTCCTGGACCTGGTGGCTTGCTTTCTCACTTTCCCTCTCTCTCTCTCTCTGTCCCTTTCTGGTCAAATTAAAGTAAATAAATAAGTAAAGTTAAATAAAATAATTCTTAAAAATAAAAGAAATGGGAATACCACAGAAGTTATTAACAGTGAGGTTAGCATACCAAGCCAATACTGGTGGACAAGTTACAAAAAATGACATATTATTTTGACGCCTGGGTAAATGAGTGGCCAAGCCAGACTCATCCTTCCAGGTGAGTGCAGAATCTGCTGAGCGGCCCTCACTGCAGCGGACCCACCTGTTGCTCTCAGGATCCCATACTGTGTTGTGACTTGAACTGCACTCAGCACTTCAGTGGCTGAGTAAGGAAGTCCCGTTCCTGTTGTGTCTACGTAATGGAAAGAGCTGTTAAAGAAGTTTTGACTAGCAGATCATGCCACGGCACAGGTCATGTGAGATGTGGCCATAAGGACTATGCTATTAACTGCAGTTATGACTGAGGGGTGGGTTACTGACTCCTTAGTGATTTAAATAGACATTTCCAGAAGAGCAAAAATTAAAAAAAAGGAAGAATGATGTAACACCTGTGTAATTAAGGTAGGATTGACTGACACAATCGAATTCAATTCACAGAAACAGATGGAAGAGAAACAGTAGCAGTGGGTGTGGGTGATTGGCATGTAGGGAGGTGGGGATACGGGCAGGAAGGGGCGATAGCTGTAGCAAGAAGTCAGGGACTTCTATCTATAAAGAGAACTCATCTTTTAGGATTCTGCAATACTGTGGTCTGAGCTGATGGGTGTGACCTTTCAGCCTACCCTGTCTTGTGGAAAGTCTACAACCCAGGCTGACACAAGCTTTTGTAATATGTTAATTTTGACTCATCTCTGCCACAAATACTAACCATGATTTCTACAACATTACAGTCCTTTCAGATACAGCTTTCAGCACTGCTAACCTTTATAATGAAGGTCAAAATTAAAAAGTGAGGAAAAAAGCTCAGAAAACAAATCAAGGAAAGAAAAAGTGGTGCGAGGAATGGGAATCCCACAGAAGTTAACACTGAGGTGAGCATACAGTCCTTGATTCTCTCAGGAAGCTTTGCTCCTTAGGGAGAGTGTGGTGGGAGGTCAACTGGAAGTTATCTGGGAAAAAATGAGTGGAGATGATAAAGTCAGAGAGAATGGGATAAATTTAGAATCTTCCCCCGGAGCCAGGTATCATTTTTGAGATGGGAGGTAATGGGGAACGTAGGCTTGCCCAGCAATACCATTCGGTGACACTAGGTCAACATTCATTCATTCACTGTGGTCATAGCTCTGGTGTCTACTGAAGACAGCCAGGTACTAGGATTGAGTGAAACAGTAAGTGGGTGCTTTGGGGGACTGTGGTGACTGGGGAAACCTTGAGTGGTTACAAAGGATATGCTAATTATCCTGACAGAAGAAGTATGGGCCACTATATCCATTCTTTTGACTTTCAAAGAGGAAATAAAATATTTTAACGTGTGGGCAGCAGATGGCATTAAGGTTAAGATGCTGGATTCAACATAGCTAATGCCTTGTGATTAGAGTCTGGGACCAGACAGCTTGAAAATCACATAGGGCACATGTGCATGCCTGTTCCAAATCCCAAGAGACGACTGAAGGTGAAGGGATTGCAGCATTGCCATTTTCCTGGGGGGTGATTTCTTACTATCCCTTTCTCTGTCTCTGTCTCTCCAATGACTGTACATGTCCCGTCCCATAGCAAACAAAACAAAACAAAACAATCAAACAAACACAAACTAAAACATATTTGTTTTTAAATGTGAAACTTTCCAATTTTGAAGTGTAGACTACAAATGTAATTGGAATTACTGTGTGGACCCAATGCTCATTTTTTGTCACTATGGTAAAAGAAAAGGCAATATTTATGGGTTTGCAATGCACATAATTGAAAAGTATTGAATGAGAAAGCATTTTGGGTAATGTTAGTGTTGTATATATTTTTTTCATTTTTAAAGATTAAGAACAAGTGTTCTATTTTCCAGAGTAGAGAGTCTCTTAATACTATTTTTACCCACACACTTCAACTGGGCTGTAGGCTCTAAAATTGTGCACAGAATTTTGTGTGAAAATGTGCATTGTGCACTTATCTTTTTGAAGGGATAAAATTCATGGTTTTCATTTGCTCCAAAACTGAGTCCTTATTTGCTCCAAATAGATTTGTAGCCACTGCTCTAGATATCATTGATAGTCTTGAACTATATATGTTCTACAAAAACAATGTGATATTTTTTCCATTTTCATTTTATTACTTGAGGTTCATGATTAGAAAAATAAAGATGAGATGGAGCTCATTTATGACACCTGTAGCATAAAAGCTAGTGTTATATATTTGATAAAGATTTTGGCCATTAGCATCTTAATCATTGTTAAGCTATTTCTGAACCAATCATTTTAAAAAAGACATTTAAATAGACAGGTGTATAATACTTGGCAGAATTACTGCTTTTTCTAGACTTGACTATTTTAGATAATAAACTGAGCATTTGTCATTGATTTTAGCTGCCCAGAATAAAAATCCCATTTTTAAACTTTAGAAACCAATTGAATTAATTTAAAGAATTGAAAACATTTCTTGTGAGGGTATATAGAACAAGAGGAAAACAGAGGGTAGGACTCTCAGTCTTGAATTAGCTCAATCTTGACTATGCTAAAATGATATTTCCCCACCAATTTTTTATATTAGAAAAACAATGTTGTTAAGTCTATCTTTGGGGCCTGGGAAGAACTTTGGAACTTTTGGACT
>NW_006204485.1:1219861-1223593 GCF_000334495.1 Tupaia belangeri chinensis | reverse complement strand
TCTCCCACCCTTCCTGCTGCCTGGTCTTGCCCTACTCTAGTCTCTGCTGAAAGACTAGAGCCTGGTCTGGGAAGGCCTCTGGGGTGAGTCTGTGCTTAGGGCCTGGGAGCAACTTTGGGGCTTTTGGTACACAAAGCAAAACACAAAAGCAAAGCAGAGTGCAAAGCACCACATGCAACGTGATCGTTTTCACTAAGTTATATCCTCTTAGCTTACTACACTTCATCAAGAGCTGAATTTTTGGTAGAGTGGCCAAGCATCTGAAGTTACCCATAACTGCTCTGACCTGGATAACAGAGTCCACCAATAGGAACACACCTGGGAACTAAAGGTGAAATTTCCTCTACCTATACTATAGAATCTACTCCAATAAATAGAAAAAAGTGGATGCTATATCAGATGACTAGGAGCCAGCACAGATCTTGAAACATAAGAAAATAAGGTGGTAACTTTCTTCCAGGTGAGTGTAGTAGCCCCTCACCAACAGTGGACAGCACAGAGAAATATACAGAAATGTCAGAAAAATAATTCTGAATATTCGTAGTGACAAAACTCAATGAAATGCAAGAAAAAACAGACAGACAATCTAGAAAATGAGAAAGTTATTTCAGGAGATGAAAGAGGAATTTCATAAAGAAATAGACACCCTAAAAAAGAATCAAACAGAACTTCTGGAAATGAGAATACAATACAATAAATTAAAATCTCCCTAGAAAGCATTAATAGCAGATTGGACCATGTAGAAGAAAGAATTTCTGAACCTGAAGACAAAGTCTTAAGCATAGACCAAATCACCAAAAAGAAAGAACAAACAACCAAAACAATGAGGACAACATACAGGAAAATTATAGACACCATGAAATGTCCAAATATTTATTTAATGGGTATTTCAGAAGGTGAAGAATCTGCTAAAAGCATAGAAAACCTCATTCATGAAATACTCTCTGAAAAATTTTCAAAATATAGAGAAACATGAAGAAATTCAGATCCAAGAAATAAAAAGGACCCCAGATAGAATCAACACAAAAAGACCTTCCCCCTGGCACATCACAGCCAGATTGGTAAAAATTGAAGACAAAGATAATATTTTTTAAATGGCAAGGAAAAAAGTCAAGTTATTAGAAAGTTTATCCCATTAGGCTAATGTGAGACCTCTCACCTGAAACAATGCAAGCAAAGAAAGAATGGGAAGATGTATTCAAAACATTAAAAGAAAAACAATTTCAATCAAGAATACCATATCCAGCAACATTACCCTTCAAATGGGAAGAGCAAATAAAAATATTCTCAGATAAACAAAAACTGAAAGAATTTACCAATGATAGACTAGCTCTATAGGAAATATTGAGGGGAATATTGTATCAGGATAACTAAAGAGAGACAAACAGAAATAGGAGAACAAAAAAAACAGAGAAAATTATTAATAAAATGACTAATAAATCCACAAATATCAATAATAACGTTGAATGATAATGGATTAAATTCTCCCATTAAAAGACACAGACTGGTTGAATGGATACAAAAACAGAAGTCATCTACATGTTGCTTGTAAGAAACACATCTCACTAATAAGGACATTCATAGACTGAAAGTGAAGGTCTGGAAAAGATATTCCATGCAAATGGAAACCAAAAAATGACTGAAGTAGTGATTCTGGTATGAGACAAAATAGAGTTTAAGATGAAATATGTAAGAAGGGACAAAGAAGGACATAATATAATAAGAGAAGGACTCGTTCACCAAGAAGATATAACACTTGTAAATATCTATGCACCCAACACTGGAGCACTTAAATAAATCAAAAAGAGACTGTTAGATCTCAAGGGAAAGATAGACTTCAACACAATAATTATAGGGAATCTCAGCACCCACTGACTCCTCAGGACAGATCATTTAAACAAAAAATAAACAAAGAGATACAAGATCTAAAGGATAACATACATGAAATGGACCTGACAGATATCTGCAGATATTTCACCCAACTACCACAAAATACATATTTTTCTCACCCCTGCATGGAACATTTTCAAAGACTGAGCACATGATGGGGCACAAACAAGGTTTAACAAATTAAAAGGTATAGAAACTGTATCTAGAATCTTTTCTGACCACAATGAAGTCAATCTTGAAAGCAACTACAGAAAAAGCCCTTAAAAATTCCCAAACACCTGGAAACTAAACAACTTACTCCTAAAGAAATTCACAACTATAGAAGGAATTAAGACTGAATTCAAAAGGTTCATAGAAACCAAAGGTAATGAACAAACAAATGTTTATAACCTATGGGACACAGCAAAAGAGGTCATAAGAGGGAAGTTCATAACAATTAGTTCCCACAAGAAAAAAAAAAAAAAACAGAAAGATGGCAAATAACAAACCAAATGACACATCTCAGGGAACTGGAAAAATAACATAAAAAAGGTAAAAAATTCTAGGAGTAAAGATAATAAAGATTCAAGCAAAAATAAATGAAATAGAGAATAAAAGAACTATACAGAAAATAAATGAAACCAAAAGCTGGTTCTTTGAGAAGATAAACAAAATTGACACACCATTAGCTAGATTAATCAAGAAGAACAGAGAAAGTAACTAGATACATCAAATCAGCAAGGAAAGAGGCATTATTACAATGGATATAACAGAAATACAAAACATCATCAGAGAATACTATGAGTGACTCTATACAAAGAAACAAAAAAACCTAGATCAGATGACAAATTTCTGGACATGTATAATTTATCAAGATTGAACCAGGAAGAAATAGAAACTCTGAATGAACCCATAACAATCAATAAGACTGTATCAGCAATAAATAGACTCCCATCAAGGAAGGGCCCAGGTCCTGAATTACTTCCGAATTCTACAAAACTTTTAAAGAACTAACCCCAGTTCACCTTAAACAATTTCTAAAAGTTCAAATTAAAGCTTCTGTCATCTTAAATAGAAATTAAAAATAATGCAAAAAAAGTGGAAAAACATCCCATGTTCCTGGATTAGAAGAATTAACATAATCAAGATGTTAATCCTACCTAAATGAATCTACAAATTTAACACAATTCCAATCAAACTACCAGAGATATTCCTCACAGAAATAGTAAAAGCAATCATGAAACTTGTCTGGTAGCATAAAAGGCCCCATATTACCAAAGCAATATTTTGCAAGGGGAAAAAAGTAAGAGTCATTGCTTCCTGACCTCAAAACATATTTCAAAACTGTGGTACTTAAAACATCATGGTATTAACATAAAAACAGACAGTTATACCAAAGGAACAGAATTGAGAATCCTCAAACCCCAAAACATACAGCCAAATGATCCTTGACAAAGGGCAAACTTTTCCAATGGGAAAAAGAAAATCTCCAGCAAATGATGCTAGGAGAACTGGATGTCCACCTGCAGAAGAATGAAACTGGATTCTTACCTATCACCACTAACAAAAATTAACTCAAAATATCTAGACATAAAGCCTCAAACTATAAAAATATTGGTGGAAAATTCAGGAAAAACCTCTTCGAGACCTTGGAGTAGGTAGAGACTTCTGAAAGAAGACCTCCAAAGCATAAAATAGACAAATGGGACTATATTAGGCTGACAAGCTTCTGCACAGGAAAACAAACAATAAGTAGAGTGAGAAGACAACCCTCAGAGTGGGAGAATATATTTTCAAAGTATACCTCAAATAAGTGTCTGATAACCAGAATATACAGGAAACTCGAGCAGTTTACACCCCCCC
>NW_006204485.1:1175335-1219656 GCF_000334495.1 Tupaia belangeri chinensis | reverse complement strand
TCTGGCAAGCAGATGGGCCCTCAAGAAAAACCCTCCAAAAAAAAAAAAAAAAAAAAAAAAAAGAACGAAAAAGGAAAATGAGCTGAACAGGCAATTCTCCAAGAAAGATATTTAAATAGTCCAAAAGCATATGAAAACATGCTCTATATCCCTTATCATAAGGAAAATGAAATCAAAACCACAATGAGATACCACTTAACCCCAGTCAGAATGACTAAAATAAAAAATAATAATAATGATAAGTGCTGGTGAGGCTGTAGTGAAAAAGGAACTCTCTCACACTGTTGGTGGGAATGAAAATTAGTACAACCACTTTGGAGAATAATATGCAGATTCTTCAGAAACCTACAACTAGAATACCATATGTCCCAGTAATTCTACTCTTCGGTATTTACCCAAAAGATAGAAAAACCCTTAGTCAGAAATAACACTTGCACACCCATGTTACGACAGCATTATGTACAATCACTAGGACATGGAGTTAACCAAAATGTCCAAAAATAGATGAGTGGATTGAAAAAATGTGGCAGATGTACTCTATAGAATACTACTTAGCCATAAAATCAATGAGACCCTTACATTTAATTCTAAGTGGATGAATATGGAAGACTTAATGCTAAGTGAAGTAAGCCAGACTATGAAAGACAGACTTTGTATGTCCCCACTCATTATATACTGATTATCTGTGCTCTGTACCAGAAACTGAAAGTTTGGAAGGTATAGTAGGAGGGAGGGAACAGTAGATACTAGGGGTAATACAGGGGTGGGTAATGGTGGGAAGGAGGGAGGGGAACAGAAGAAGAAAAACAAAGTATGTTTAATTGACAAAAAAATGAAAAACTATTTGCTGATGATAATGTATATAGTTATGTCTTTGTCTTGACAGATATGCATGGTATTTGTGCTGGAAAAAGCAGTGTTGTCCACTGTAAAGATATATGTGATTATATGTAAATTAAAATTAAAAATTAAAAAAACATAAAGAAAATAATGGCTATTAAAAATATCTGTAAAAATATGTATACACGATAACAAAAAGATGAGAGATGGGTAAATTGAATAAATTAAATAATATTTTTTGAGATGTTTTTCCTATAGGGTGCATGTGCTTGCCAGAAAGAAAGAGAGACAGAGATACAGAAAGCAAGAAATTACCCTCCCACCCCCCCCGGGGAGGATGGCCATGCCGCAATCCCTTCTCTTCCATTCTCCTCTCAGGATCTTGGGCACGCACGCACATGTGCCTGGCATGAGTTTAAGCCACTGGTCTGGGACTCGAACCGGGGTTGACTACATGGGGGTCCAGCGACATAGCTATATGCCTCTTGCAGGTCTCTAAACTGAATGATTTCAACAGGCAAAAGCAAATGCTCTCTGGAAGGTTAGAACATTATCTAGGACATCAATTTATTTTGATAGTTCTTCATAAAAAAAATATTACCCAGAATAAAATAGAACAAGGCATAAGAGATTAAAAACTGGATAGAAATTAAGAGGCAAAAAGGAGAAACAGGATCATTACTAATACAGATATTGAAGTATAAAGTGAGTGTGATTACTATATATTCCAGAAATTATATGACCAGATGCAGAATGTCAGAAGAAAGCAGAAATACATACCCTCCACAGACTCAAATGTAAATTATAAAACTGACATAAATGCCCTAAATTGGGAGACCAGTTTTGAGTTTAACTGCAAATTAGATTCTTGGGGAAGAAATTATACAACTGAAATACAGGTCAGAAGGAAATATTCTGGCTAAATTACAGAAAGATAATAGATTGCTAAGTTTAGGAAGAACATTAAGTACACATGGAGTGTTAGGAAAATGTTCACCTTTTTGTCAATAATCTCTCAACCTGTTAAAACAAATAAGGTCTGGACAGGGTGAAGTAGTAAAATGCAGTGTACTGCAAGGCAGATATGGACCACTGAAGGTTGTCAGTTTATGTCTGGAGACTCCCCTGGGTGTGACTGGCACCAGTGTGCATGATCTGGGCTGGGTGAGGCTTGGTGTGGACCACAGCATCTCTACCCTGTCTGATGTGTTGTATCTTCTTCTCACTAAGAAATAAACATAGAAAAGTCAAAGTAAAGAAATACTTTTTTAAAATGAGAGAGTTCTTTATCAGAATACCTGAACCAAAGAAAACACAAAAGAAAAAGGGAAATGATCCTAATTGGAACAAAAATATATAGGAAAGAAGAGTGAAGAGACTAAATATGTGGATAAATCTAAGTGAATAATAACTGATTAAAACAATGAAAACAATGTCTTTGGCTATTGAAAATACCTGTAAAAACATGTATACATAGTAACACCGAGATGAGAGAGAGGTAAATTGAGTAAAAATGTTCCAGGAACTTGTCATTGTTTAAGAAGTGGTAAATTACATTAGACCATAAAAAGTTAATAATGTATATTACAACATCTAGGATAAAATGAAATAAAATATTATTATAATACAACTTAGAAGAGGAAATAATTATAACAATAATCATGAATAATAAGTAATTAATAAGTTATTGCAGTAAAGGTAAGAAAGGAGAGAAAATGGGATCCAGAACAAGTGGGACAGAGAACAAGTGATAAGATGATAAATTTATAACCAGAAAGATTTAGTAATTATGTTTAAAGTAAGAGGACTAAATACTTCAATTAATATAAAAGTAAAAGCAGGATAAAATAGAATGGATAAGGTAATAAAAATTAACTATATGTTGCTTAGTGTTGCTTGTGTAAAGATTAAAAGTAAAAGGATAGAAAAACATGCACAGTGCCTACACTAATAAAGAAGGCTATCTTTTAACATCAAGCCAAGTAAACCCAAAGGTAAGAAGAAATACTACAGGTAAAGATGAATATAAAAATATTCTCATCCAGGAGTATAAGTATTCTAAATTTGTATGAATCCAGTAATTTAGCTTCAAGATAAATGAAATAAAAATTGACAGATGTAAAAGTAGAAAAAATCACAAACAGAATCACAAAAGGGAATTTTAACACACTTGTCTCAATAACTGATAGAATAAGTACACAAAATGGTGAATAGATAATAACTGTATCACATATTTAACAAATGTGACATTAACACATGTAATTAAGAGTTAATTTGGGGACCAGCAGGTGGTGTAATGCTTATGTTGTTGGACTCCCACGTAGTCCACTGTGGTTTGAGTCCCAAATCCAGCAGCTTAAACTCACGCCGGACATGTGTGTTTGTGTGCCCAAAATTCCAAGAGGAGAATGAAGGAGAAGGGATTGTGGTGTGGTAATCCCCCTGGGGGGTAATTTCTTCCTTTCTGTTCCTCTGTCTTTCTTTGTCTTTCCAGTGAGTGCACGTGCCCTACAGCAAAAACCTCTCAAAAAAAGAGAAAGTTTATTTGTAACAATCACAAAATAACAAATGTAATTGAGAGTTGTATGTATATAAAGTTGTGCCCAAAAACTTGTTTTAAAATAAATGTGAGAAAATACCCAAACTTACTTACATGCTGGGCCACAAAACAAGTTTTTAAAAATTTCAAAGCATTGGGGCCAGCAGATGGTGTGATGGTTAAGGTAGTAGCTTCCCACATGGCTGAATATGGTTGGGTCCCAGACTCAATGGCTTGAAAATCAAACTGGGTGCATGTGTGTGCATGTCCAGAATCCAGAGAGCAGAATGGATGAGAAGGGATTGTGGTGTGACCATTCCCCTTGGAGTGGGAGAAGGTGTCTTCTTACTTTCTCTTTCTCTGTCTCTCTCTGTCTCTTTTCAGTGAGCATGTGCACCCTATAGCAAAAACCAAACTCACCCAAAAAATTCCACAATCTCCCTCCAAAAAAAGTATTATAATAAAATACTGCATGTTTTCTGGAAGCAATGGAACTAAATTAAACATCAACATTTTTTTGAAACCCCTATATATATTTATATATCCTCATACATATTTGGATCAATATACTTCTAATAATGAAGAAGAACATTTAAAAATATTTTAACTAAATAATGATGAAAATAAGATGTTTTCAAAATCGCGGGGGTGTGTGGTAGGTCCTGGCATAGTGGTTAAGCAGCTGGGATTCGACCCCACCTTGCTAACAGAGAAGTTCGGTCTTGTACCTGGTGACTTGAGAAACATACTGGACCTATATATGTCTGTGCTCAAAATTCCCAAAGGTGGGAGAAACGGAGTAGAAATGGCCATTTCTGAGTCATGACCATTCCTCATGGAAGGTACTTTCCTACTTTCCCCTGCCCCCCATCTCTCTCTGGCAAATGTACACACCCTCTGACATAATATTTTTTTAAATATGGAACATAACAAAAGAAATCTTTAGAAGTGAGTTCATTGCCTTAAATACATATAATTATAAAAGTAGATCATTAAAAGTAAATTACCTGAAACATGCATTTTCACAGCAGTATCATCTCCAAGCAGGCAAAACTTAGTAACAAAATCTTACTCTTTTCATGTGTGAAGCACAGACAGATACACTGCACATAAACGTCTATGCACTATATCTATGGTATTTCAATTTCACAAGGTTGCCAATAAGGAAAACATGTCTAAAGAACTACTTGGGGGCAATAATGAAAATAATCCAAGAAACACATCTCCAAGCATGCATACTAAGAAATTTCAAAAGGAAAAGTAAACACAAAGAAAAGTAGGACAGAAAGAATAATAGAAAATAGCAAAAATTAATGAAATAGGACACTTAAAAAAAAAAAAACCAAAACACCGTACACTAGACTAACAGAGACCCGTAGAACACTTCATGCAACAACAGAAGAATATGCATTCTTCTGAAGTGCACGGACTATTCTCTCCATGACAGAGCATATGCTAGGCGATAAAGCAAGTCCGAATAAATTTACAAGAAATAAAATTATTTAGTGCATGTTCTTCAGTCACAGTGGAGTGTTGTAGAAGTCAAGACCAGAAAGAAATTTGGAGAATTTACAGATATGTGAAAATTATTATATCAAATACACTAAGAATAGAGTTGGAACACTCATTTTCTGATTTCTAAACTTATACACAGTTAAAGTTATCAACACAGGATGCTATTGGCATAAGGGCAACCATGTAGAAAAATGGAATAGATTTGAAAGTTCAGAACTAAAGCTTCATTTTTATGATTAATTGAGTTTTAGCAAAGGTGACAAGCTAACGCAATGGGGGAAAGAAGAGGCTTTAATGAAAGGTACTCTGCAATTAAGCTATCATAATTAATAAATTTAGCAAGGTAACTGGATATAAGGTCACTATACAAAAATAAATTAGTTTTGCCATTACTAGCACAATGTTATTTAAAGTTATGTATAAAGACACTGAAAATAAAACTGGCCAGTGATGTGGTGGTTAAGCTGGCTGGATTCTACATGGCCAACTACACAATTTGAATCTGGGTGTGGCAGCTTGAAAAAATGGTGGGTATGTGTGCATTGGTGCCCCAAAATCGCGAGAGGAGAATGAATGAAAAGGATTTGTGGCATGGCCATCTCCCCTGGCTGAGGGGATTTCTTACTTTCCCTCTCTTTCTCTGTGTCTGTCTCCAGAGAGTGCATGTGCCCTCTAGTAAAAACAAACAAAAACAAAACACTGAAAATATAAAATATTTAGGAATAAAGTTAATGATAGTTTTAAAAAAAGACCTAAATATATCGTGTTCATGAATTGGAAATTTTCTTAGGGCAAGTGATGGACAAATAAGTAGAGCCCCAAACTGACCCACATACAAAAAGGTAGAATTTTAAGATGAGAAATTATATTCATTTCACTCAATAATGATCAACAATTGGGTATCATTATGAAAAAAAAAACTATGACAATTCTTAATCACATTATGTAAACCTATTCTTTTAGAATTATTTAATTTTATTTATCATTATCACTATTTTAAAATTTTCTACAGGGCACATGTGCTTACCATAGGGAGAGTTACAGAGGGAGAGTGGGAAAAAGAGAGAAAGTGAGAAAGCAAGCTGCCAGGTCCAGGATTTGAACTGCATTTGGCCATGTGGGAGTCCAGTGCCTTAACCACCATGCCAACTACTGGCCCCTATAACACTATTAACACCAGGTTGATTATAGATTTCTAAACATAAGTTTCTAGAACATTGAAGAGAATACCTTTATAACAATAAGATGTGAAAAGATTTATTAAATACTACTGAAAAGCACTAATTATAAAGAAAAAAATTAATAAATTAGATTCTATATTTAAAAAACTTAAACTATCAGACTTGTATAATAAAATCTATATAAAGATGACCTATTCAAAAATACTACTGAGAGAATAAAATTTGAGCCATAACTAGAAGATATAATCAAAACTTATATCAGAAAAGGGTTCATTTAGTACATAAAAACTTTTACAAATTAATAAAAACATTACAGACAACCCACCAGAAGCAGGCAAAATTGATGAGTCAGCCTTTCACTAACAAAGATCTCCAACTAAACAATAAACATACCAAAAGTGCTCAACTTCAATATTCATCAAGGAAATATAAATTAAATCCATTATAATACACCTCTATATGTCCATTATAATGACTAAAAAAAATAATTAGCATTATCAAATGGGATGCGGGGCATTGCGAAGATATTGATAAGAAGAGAGAGAGAGGAGAGAGAGAGGAGAGAGAGAGAGAGAGAGAGAGAGAAAGGAAGCAACCAGGTCTAGAACTGAAACCGTGGTTGGCTTTGTGAGAATCCAGTGCCTTAACCACTACACCACCTGCTGGACCCTGAGCCCATTTTAACCTATTCTGTTTTTGTTTTTCCTCCTTAGTCAGCGAATATTTATTGAATATCTTCCCATGTGCCAGACATATTGGTATCTATTTCACTTTTTATTTAGACCAGAGCTCTGTACCACCACAACTTTTTCTAGTCTCAGCTTCTACCTCTATAAGGCCCAATTTGCATCCAATGCGTAGGTAGGCATTTAAAAATCTTGTTCATGGGACACAATACTTTCTTTTGGGATATGACTAGAAAACATATTACCAACTGGACAGAAATACATTTCCCATGTAGAATATTAAATCTTTAAGATAATAGCTCAAGTGTGTCTGAGGCTAACCATTTCATATCTGTGGTTATTTGGTTCATAGACACATTAATTCTTTTTCTTGGTTATAAGCTTGAAGGAAGTGTTTTGTATTTATTACTTTAATCTTTATTACCATATACTCACGTGAAAAGAGAAAGGGGACACGTAAAGTCTTTCCACTCTTATCTTTCTCCCTAATATAAATAAATAATCATGAAGTTATCTTATGCAAAAGTCAATGAATACGTTTATGCTGTGATTTAGAAATTGTGTTCTTGAGAATGTGTGGGATAGTCATGGATTGTTTGATTCATTCACTCGTTTTTTAGCTCATCAAACATACACTGAGTAATATTCCAAGTCTCACCAGGAACTATATAAGGTGATAGATCATGAAAGTACTTAGTGATAGTTAGAAATTGAGCCCGGATCTGTGACTTGTCTCCTTTCGTTATGGTTCCATCACTAGCAATTTTAGCAATCTTCTGTCACTAAAACTAAAGACAAAGTTCAACTCTAATAATGTACTATATCTACAAATACGACCGAAAACTCTCTTAACACTAAGAAAATTTTCATTTAGGAGTTTTATGACTCTATAACTGGAATGTTTCTTTCCATGACTGTTATTTATTTCTTTATTCCAAAATTTCCTGAAACATTGACAAAATAGAAAACCACTGAGCTATGTTCAGCTTTACTTCACAGGAAGGGAGCACCTATGAGCTGAATTCTTTTCCAGGATAATGAAATTTCATGTGAGGCATTTGGTGTTCTGGGATTCAAAAAGGTTATCAGCCAAGCATTTATAATAAAAGTCCTCCCTGCTTTTCCCTAGCTTGCACTGGGAAGATGGGAGTGCTATCAGTTTGACATTTCTGTCAGAACTGGTATTTGAACCACTGGATGATTCTGACAAATGCCACTGCTGTCATTGGCTCAGTTTTAATTATACCTGACTGAAGCTTTCAATGGCAGCAGGCAGAAAACTTAATTAGTTGGAGTCCAGAGCATGAGCTGGCTGGAGGATTCCCAAACAGTGATGGGCCTTCAGTAGAAAAGTGACCATGTTTAAATTCACCAGCCTTGGCAGGGAGGCTGGCTAGACAATTTCCCAAGCCTCCAAAGATTGCTAATCAATTTAAATTGCTTTTGAAAGCACATTCCCTTTATGTATTCATTTCTCAAGTTATTCAGGAGTATGATGGTAGCTAAAATAAACAGCTGCAAAAAGAAAATAAATGGCCTTTCCTTCTCTGTTTTCATGAGGATTGGCAGAAAGAAAACACACGCATACACACACATTTATAAGTGGATGTATTGTTCAAGAAAACAACAAACCGGGATGATATTAATGTCTCCATCACATCTTACAGGCTCAATGTTTGCTTTCAAGGTACGCCTGCAATTGCACTTTGTACTTTACGTTTCTGGGGAAACATGCATTAGCAGGCTGTGATGTCAAACTGCTAATATGCTGCAATTAAAAATTAACACAACTCTTGCCTGCCGGTCTGAGAAGTTTCCTTGCATTAAAAGAACTAATTTCTTAGAATCACTGCTCTTTCGTGCACTATTACTGAGATCTCACTGGAGGCTACTACAGCTTACTCTGTAACTCAGGCCCAATTTACTCTACTTCTCAAATTCCATGTGGGTTTGGGACTAATCATTTGTCTTCACTCACACAGGCTAAGCAGTGCTGAAAGAGTTGTGCTGAATATTGAATTTTGTCAAACATAAAAGATGATACTCTGCTTCGTTTTATAAATAAAATATGACAATGCTTGACAAGGCTGACTGAACTTTGGTCTTGATGACTCAGCCAAGAATGAGGACCTTCTGCTCTTGTCAGCTGTCTAGTTTCATTGTGCTGCCACTGTCATGGCTGCCTGCAAATCCAGTGACGCTTCTGGAATGGAACATGGTAGGGTACTGATTGACTAGCTGGGTAAAATAACAGCCCAAGGGGGATTCTACTTCTAAAGGAAGTCATGGCAGTATTGGGCTTTGAAATGTTCTCAAGGGGATTCTTGTGAAAATAGCTATAAACTTATCACTTTTAGTTATACTAAAATTGCTGATACTTGGTCTAGGTCAATCTTACTGTACCCTGGAGTTATTGGCTTTGGACAATATTCAGGTGTAATTCGGTCTCAATTTTCTTTCTTTTCTTTTTTCTCTCTTCTTTCTTCTTTTCTTTTTCTTTCTTTCTTTCTTTCTTTTTTTCTCTCTTTTCTTTCTTTTGGGAGAGATTTTTGCTATGGGGTGTTTGCTCTTACCAGAGAGACAAAAAGTGAGAAATCACTTCCTCGGGGGAATGGCTATGCTGCAATCCCTTCTTCTCCCCTCTCCTCTCAGGATTTGGGGCATGCATGCACACACACCTGCTGTGAGTTTCAAGCCTCTGGGTCTGGGACTTGAACCATGTTTTGGCATATGGGAGTCTAGAGCCTTGACCACTATGCCACCTGCTGACCCCTAGTCTCAATATTCTCAGCAATTGTGAAGAAGAGCAAATCTAGGATTCAGTTGTTAGGCTCAGAAATATTAATTGACCAGAGTAAAATTGTTCCTGAATTATGTCTCAATATTTAGTAATATTGTAGCTAATTTTCAGCATCGTGTTTTCTTTATGGGCACATTGCCCTGGAATGCAGAGTTTTATTGAAGACTGTTATGATTAAGCAAGACTTAGCTTATATTATTGGAAGTTTTCAAGGGAGTCAGTACATACTTCCATACTTCTTTCTAGATTCTGATGAAACTAAGTACAGAGCAAAGTTAGTGATGTTCTGTTTCCATCCGCCTCCCCTCCCTGGAAAGGGAAAGAAATTATAATTGGTACTTAAAATTAAATGAGGTGAGGTTCCCCGTATCAAGTAAATATAAAGCATTTTAAAAAAATGCTACAGATGACAAAAAGGTACCAAAATTGTTCCTGACATGAATAATTCACCAACTCTCGGATGGTGTAAGTCACCTGCTAATGTGCATTACTTGCCATTTAATAGTGACTGAATCTGAAGAAATATGGAAATTGGAATATTTTAATAACTTTCTATATGAAAGATGATGAGACTGCCTAAATGATTAAGAGGAAGATATGTTATAATGAACTAAAGCCACTCGAGTGTAAGGTAATTTTAATTCAAATCTCCATCTGCTTATGTATAATTAAGACTCATTTAACAAGTTAATGCCTAACAGAGAGAACTGATAAGTTTGGTATTAAAGATCTTAAGAGAAGTAAATTAAACTGTCGAGGTTGAACTGGTCTTTAGCTTTAATTTCTTACACCTGAAGCTTGATATGAATTTCAGGGTCCACTTCTTTATCCTCACCATTCATTTAAGCATGAAGCCAAAGACAAAAGATGTGGGGAAATGGAATATCCTTTTTATATTTTAATTTTGGAGATTCCATCCTAAGGTATGACAGCATCTTGACTGATATGAATATTTATACACTTCTTATTTCTCACTATATAGCATCTATATGCCATTAAGGTGGTGATTTCAAAGCCACAAAGATATTTATGCACAGTTGAGATTGGCAGCAGGGTTAAATAATCTCAGAAAACAAGAGGAAAGCCTTTAAAGTGCCAAAAGGGAGTGTTTTGATCTCTAGTGAATTTCATGAGCTTGTTGACTGCTCAACTTCCTACTTCAATTTTTTTTTTCCCACTGTTACTGCCAAAGAAGGTCCAGTCATCATAAACATTGGTGTCAATCTTTTTGTCTTATAGCGTAAAAATTGAATTCCCAGTGTATAACTCTTCAATTAGGAAGAATATGAATGGATCTTTTCTTCATATGTTTCCTAACATTTTCAGGACTAAAATCAAGCTGGAGATTCATGGATCCATGCAGTTTTCCTGGCAGGATTCTCACTGAGAAGTCAAGGGTATTCATGCTTGGGGTGATGCCAGTCCTGTGGGACCACAGAGTTGACCACTGTTTTCCTGCTCGTTGTCAGCCATCACACATGGCTTGTGTCAGATCACTCAGAAGCAACCACTTAAGACATCATTTTCACAGATCACAAATTAAATAGTTGAAACCATTCAAGCCTTCTCAAGAAATGTGTGGCTTTAGCCACCTTTTCACATGTATTGTCTAATTTATTATTTAAGAGCTAGAAAGTATCCTATTTCTTGTATGCATAATTTTACTGATTCTTAAAGATTTAGTAATTTGTGCAAATTCAAATAGTAGAGAGCTGGATCTAAAAATTTGATTACCAGTTTGGCATTATTTTCACATCATATTGCCTCTGAGATTTTATCCAATGTATTATATACTCTTTTCCTCACACACATACACTATTTATAAAAACACACATCATATATATATATATATATATATATATATATATATACACACACATATATATAAGATAATCAGATTTATTCATAAAATTGAAATGTTCTTATATTAACAATTCTCCATTTTGTCTCTCATTACTTAGAAATATTTCTTGGAAGAAAAGTAAATATTTGCTAGAACTTTCAAATTATGTAGGAAATCAAAACTCATATATAAAGAAATTCTGTTTACCTCTCCATGAAATGTGTACTATTTTTCCTGGCATCTATGTAGAAAGCAATGTTTATAGCAAGCTTTCATCTAGCAAATCACTGAAAAATTTACCAACCAATTAGCATGTTCATGTTCAATAGATCCATTCATTTCCAAATTTTCTCTCAATGATATGCCTCCCTTGCTAAATATATTATTGTAAGTAGGGATGTTCCTTAGAGATAGTAGATCTTATGCTTTAAGAAGTCAAATGTGGGCCAGCTGGTGGCATGGGGTTAAGGCAGATGGATCCCATATGCATGACCTTAGTTGAGTCCCAGATTGGTGGCTTGATTCCTTGCAGGTGTGCCTGCCTGCTTAAAATCCTTGAAGGGAGAAATAGAAGGGTTTGTGACATGACCATCCCCCATGGGAGTGCTTTCTGCCCTCTCTTGCTTTCTATCTCTGTCTCCCTCCCATGATCACATGTACCTTGAGGCAAATAAAAAAAAGAGGGAGAGAGAAGACAAATATGGACTTTGTGGGTATTTCAGCAATAGGATTCTCCTTTTTAAATTTTTTTTTTTATTTGCCAGAGGGTGGGACCAGCAGAAAGTGTAGGGTTACATCACTGGACTCCTAGACATAGCTGACTGTGGTTTGAGTCCTAGACCTGGTGGCTTTAAGTTCACACCAGGCACATGTGCATGTGTGCCCAAGATCCCAGGAGAAGAGATTGTGGCATGACCACCACCGCCACCCCCCAGAAGTGATTTCTCACTTTCCCTCTCACTATCTCTGTTTCTCTTTCTCTCCAGGGATCACAGGCACTCCAAGGCAAAAATCTTTTTTAAAAAATTGCCAGAGGGACTGTGTACTTGCCAGAGAGACAGAGAGAAAAAGTGAAAATAAGTAAATAAATAAATGGCACTTCTCATCGGGACTGGTCATGCTGCCATCCCTCCTCCTCCCTCCTTTCATGATTTCGGGCACATACACAATGCCCAGTCTGTTTTTCAAGCCGCCCTGGCCAGAACTTGAACTGTACAGTGTGATCCAACCATCTTAACCACCTCACCCCTAGCTGGCTCAAGAGTCTTATAGATTATCATATTCTTTGATCCAGAAGCCTTACTTTTCAAATGGAATATACAGATTAATATGAATATATATATATGTATATATATATATATATAGAGAGAGAGAGAGAGAGAGAGAGAAACAAATACGCTTATTGCATTGTTTATTACACCAATAGCAAACAAGAGAAAAGGTTAATAAAAGAAATTAAGTAAATCATGATCCACATAATAAATTCTTTAAGTACTGGTATTTACACTTACTTCTATGGAAAGATATTAAAAATGTATTGTTAAATAAAACAATCAGGATATAGTTTGTGTCATGATTTGACTTTGTAATAAACACAAAAAAATAGATAGAACGAGGTTTCGAAGACATTGTTTGTCTCGGTTGTCTGGTTGCGGTATATGAAGACCTCCTCAGGTGACTACTGTAAGAATGGGGGCCCATCATGAATCCACACATGAAGATAATGGTTGCAGGAATCTCAGTCACACAGTCTTCACGTCAACCCAGAAGGAACTTTTCTACCAGTCATCAGCAAAATACAACTCCCATAGTCAGGTTTCAAGGGAACAGAAACTACCAAGTCACTCACAAGCTAGTGACTAGCTTTCTTGTCTTGAGAATTCATAAATCCTTATTCTAGTGCTCTGCCATTATGAGAACTTTCTTCTTTCTCTCTGAGTATCTTAAGGCTTAAAACATCAGCTAACAATTAACTGATGTTCTCTTCAAAGCTCCAGTTTAAATTTCTAGCATATAGTTTTAAACTTTTCTTGTAATTTTTAAGGCATTTAAAAGTTGGCCAAAATTGTATGTATTTATCATGCACAACAGGTTGTTTTAAAATGTGTATACATTGTGGAATGGCTAAATCTAGCTAATTAACATGTACATGTCTATCACTTGTGTGTGTGTGTGGTGAGTGTACTTAAAATCTAATCTCAGTAATTTTTAGGAATACAATACATCGTTACTAATTGTAGTCACCATGTTGTACGTCATCAGCCAATTTGGTTCTGCTGATCATTATTTCTGCATGGGGAATGCTTGTATTCTAGGCCACTTCTTAGAAAGATGGCTGGCCTCAAGTTTAGATACCTTTGATGAGATGCTTATCCTTTGGTCCAATCAGCCATGGTTAGATATGTGAGTTTTCACAGTACCAGAGGGTGATCTATGAAAAGGAACTACTTAAAAGAGGCATGTGTGCTTCAGGCATTCTGAAGATTTGCTTGTCTTGTGTAGGCACATTCTAAGACTACCAGTGTTTATTTCTGATGCCTGTAGATAGGTCTCTATTAAAAACACAGGACTTTTTTCCTAACTTGCTCTTTTTCATTTATAAACTCTTCAATGCTATTGAAAATAGCAACTTAGAAATTACTTGGTTCCTGAAAATGAATCCCAAGCAGCCACAGTAATATACAGAACACCCACATGACTAAGGTCTCATTTCCAAACTTTAAGGAGGTCATGAATGTGTTCACACACAAACAAGAGAGTAATTCTTATCTAGAATCTTACTGGGGGGGAGGCCCACATGTAAGGTAGTATGTAGGATGGTACTGGTTAGATCTAAGCAGGAAAACAGAGATTGATTGAATTAAAACAGAAAGTTACGACCAGGACCATCAAGGGTGATGATAAAGCTGAGAATGAGAAAATTCGAAAGTTAGGAATAGTGGTGAGAAATGTATCCCTATTTGGAGTATTCACTTTATAAGCTAAGTGACGTATGTGATTGAATGTAAAAAAGAAATTAAAAGAAAAAAAATAGTGGAAAGTCACTACCACCTTTAAGCAGTGTTCTGAGGCCAGGTCCAGCTGGTAGAATATGGAACTGAGGGCCAACTTCCTGGTGAGATGCAGAGATGCAGCTTGTGCTGGAGGTGATGCCCCAGCAGAGGAGGTGCCAGGGGCAGATGGACAAAGAGTCCAGCGAAGGTTGAGCTCAGCACCTCTCATTTGCTCTCAAAGGCCGTAGGAGTAGGAGTGGACTGGCCAGTGTGTTCACACGCTCATAGGGTTTTGTCAAATTTATAAAACTAAGACATTGCAACTGTAATACTACAGTCTGTTTCCACTCCACTTCTTCCTTTCCTGGGTCTCATAGCTGGTGGTCATGGAGTGGCCATAGGCCACTGGAAGCTCAGATGAAAGAGAACGTGAGTTGAGAACAACTTTATTTTCAGTTTATTGGAATATATTCTTGTGTTTCAGTTACTTGTGTGCATAGATTATTTCTAGCTGTCCTGGAAGCTAGAAATCACCCTGTATCCTGACTCACCTGGAAGTATTACATATACTGACTTGTCAGAAAAGTCATGATGTATTTTTTCTGTTTTCTATGCAAGATGCATCATGACTTTTCCAACAACCCAACAGCAGAGGAGACAGAGTGCTCATATTGGGTTGGGAACTTGTTCTATGACTCCTGGTAGCACAAGTAAGAATAATTGAGGAGAAACATAACTTAAATACACAAAATTAGAAACTAATCAAGGGCAAATGTTCTCAAAAGTTTTTAGTTTGTGTAAGGAAGAAACTTGAGATAAACTTTCCCCAAATTCACAAAAATTCTACAAATTAATGTGACATTACCAGTAATGAGCTGAGGGGAAAAAACATATTGTATTATCAGTAATCAAACAAATTTTGATCAACTATAATAGTGAAAATACTGGATTATCTTTCTGTTCTCTTAAGCCAAATGGTGATTTAAGGAGTAATCAAAGAGTGGAAAGCTGAAAACTCAAGAGAAATAGATATTAAACATCTGTGTTTGGTTAAAATTAAGAAAAATATTGGTCCGGCCCCATAGCCTAGTTGTTGGGAGAGCCTGATCCCACCTTGCCACAGTGCAGTTTTGAATCCCATCCTGGTAGTGAATGATGGAAGAAATCGTGTCAATATTTTACACCAACTGGCTGGCCTCCTAGCATAGTCATTAAGTGTGGTGCTTTGGAAAGCAGATTTCACATGGTCAATCGATTGCAGTTTGAATCTAGACCCAACAACTTGAAAAATACATCCTAGCAGGATGATGAAATGAAGGAAAAAGGATCGCAGCTTGACCACACCTCCTTGGGGGGGGTGCATTCTGCCTTTCTCTCTCTCTGTCTTGCTTCCTGGTAAGTGCATATGTCCTCTGGCAAATAGAAAAATATTTACACTAAGGAATGGCTTTTTATTTTTCTCTTAAAAGAATGTCCTTATTTGTGTCACTTGTAGATGATAATTTAATCCAAGAAAGTTCTGTAACAAATTGTGTGTGAATGCCACAAAAGGAAATTTTGTACTAAATATTTCATTTATTGCTGATGAGGGATTGGCAGTGGCAGAGTGGTAAGGAAACTAGATCCCCATAAAAAAGGTTCTGAGTTAGTATCCTGGGCCTTTCCTGACACACTGGGTGCACGTAAGTGCAAACACGCTTGTGATCCAGCCTGGAGGTAGACTGTGGCATGAAGATATTGCTAGGGGTGCCTGTCTCTGTGTCTCTCTTTCATACTCCTTCTCTCTAATGGAAGAAATTAATTTTTTAAAAAAAGGAAACAAAATGGGCTTTGGAGATCATTTAGTTCAATATCCTCGTTTTATAGAAGGGAAAGGGAGGCTAAAGAAGGACTGTGACTTGTTAAGGTCACACTCAGATTAAGAACGTGCTCTTTAAGTGAGTCATTACTAAAGGCTGTGGGGCCAGGAAAGCTTCCCAGAGAAGGTGACAGTCCATTCCAAGCTCTTGACCCTTTTTCCCTTCCTGTGCGCCTGTCATTGTGCATGTTCTACACTCTACTTTATACAGTTAAATTTCATTTGCTATAGTTTATCTCTCAAGACTCCAAGCTATTAATGATCTCGGCAAAGTATCGAACCCAGCGAACATTGCAATCTCTCAAACACATTTACCTTTCTTGACTATTTCTATGTCTTTGTGTATCACACAGTAGATTTCAATACCTATTGATTTCCTGATTAGTGTTCTGTTTCAGAAACAAAGTCAGACTAAGTTAAATGGACACAAATAGACATCTGTGCTATACTCACTGACCCCACCATAATGAGAATCCCAGTCTAGGGCTGGTTTCTTGAGCCATGTAAGCAGGTTTTGTTTTCTGAAACAACTCACGAATATTCCAAGGTATGTTAGGAAATTGAATCCCACTTAGTCTATTCCCGTCATCGTCGGAGAATTGAGGTTGAATTAATGTCTTGTTTTATTAAATTTCTTGTCAAACACACTTGAGGATTGAATATCCAACATTGACTATGTTTCTCATAAAAATACCAGGCTTTAAGGACCCCTAAGAATCCTGTAATAGATATTGAGGAGGTTCTTTATGATCATGTCAGTTTTCTGACCATGAATATGGCAGGCAGCAGAACAGAAAGGGAGAGAATAAAGTTGAGGTAGAATGTGGTCAGAACTGGTTAGCTCTAAAGAAACTGTGACAGGCTCAACAACTGGTCAAAGTTCAACCTGCAGTTGCAGTGGTATGTACTGCTGACACTGTGCTTCACAGTCTCTGACCACACAGGAGGACCGCGTTTGATTCTCAGTCCTCCTGAAGGCTGCCCATGGTGGCATGCATCTGTAACATAAGCTACATGAGGAGGCCAAGGCAGAAGGACCATAAACTCCAGGCTGGCCCAGGTAACTAGTGAGACCCTGTGTGAAAAGAGTTGGATGTGGTGGCATGTACCTATGGTCTCAGCTGGGGGCCTGAGGCAGGAAGATTGTGACATAGTAAGACTCTGTCTAAAATAAAACCAAACAAATGAGAAAAACAAAACAAGTAAACCTGCCACTATAATTTCTCTGTATGGGCAACATGTAATCAAAAAAAATAGGCTGATAGAGAAGAATCAAATGAAAAACGTCAGCATATGCTTGGTGACACAGAGACAACTATATCTGTTCCTAGACTTCTGGTTGAAGCAGAGATGAGGAAGTCAACGTGAATAAGACACTGATACATATTTTTAAGTAATGTGGAATCATCAAGTAGTGGAAAAAATAGAAACTCTGAGGTTGGACAATCATGTTTGAATCCAGAATCTCTTGCTTAGTAGATGTGGAATTTGTGGCAGACTACTAAAATATTTTAGATGCAATTTGCTCATTTGTAAAGGAAAGTAGTAGCTAAAACTGAGTGCCCAATCTATGTCAACTCATATATTGCTTTTTCGTATTAATTAATTTAATTCTCAAGCTATAAAAAAGGTGATCATTATCTCTACTGCTTGAGCAGCAACAAGCCTAAGTACCTTGCCTAAAAAACACAAACTTGTCAGTGGCAGAGTTGGAAAGCTCTAAGTATTAGATATTAATGAGTTTAGAAACATGTAGTAGAAGGCTGGGCCTCTAGCTTAGTAGTTAAGAGAACCAGATCCCACATGGTCAATTGTGGGATTTGGCAATTTTAGAAACATGCCAGGCACATGTGAACCAAAATCTCAACCAGAAGGAGAGACGAGACAGCGTGGTGTGATGATGCCCCCTTGGGGAGTTTGTTTCTTTGTCTCTCTTTCACGTGCACATGCTCCCTCAGGCAATAAAAACAAAACAAAACAAAGCAAAAAAACACAAACCCACAAACACACACAGGTAGTAGGATATTAGCTAACAAGCAGGACCCTACTTCAAGGGCAGCCCATGAACCCAGGATCCACGTCTGTTGGAAGACAGCACTGTGGGCTGGGATCTGTACAACATGCGTGATGCCCACATCCTAGTGGCTGCTGTTTAGTAAAACTGAAGAACCACCAGGAGGATGTATGTAGCACAGGTTACGAACTGCAGCATGCATCCAACACTCATGATAGACACATTATGGGAAAAAATTATTAGACACTATTGGGTCGAAAACCAAGTGAGTGATTAGGAAATATTATCCATGAGTGATCGGAAATAAAAAGGGGATGTTACTGAGAGCTAGAGAAATCTCCTGGAGATGGGAAGACAAAATGAACACTGAGAGAGACATGGAAAGAAGAAAGGTTTATCTAGTATGCAAAACTGTAAGAGCAAAGAGTGGTGCTGGAAATGAGAATGGCCCGTGTGAAAGGCTGTGGTGTATCCTATCCAACTAGAGCAGAGCCTCAGTGGATGCTAGAAGTAGCACAAAAACATCCCTAAACAACAAACCAAGCAACATGGTGGTTTTTGACCCAATTCTGCAAGGATACTTCCTACAAAATCATTCCAGTGTAAACTGGTCCCATATTGCCTGAAAAGAACAGCACACTCGAGTGGGAACACCACAACAAAAACCTCCTAAAAGCAAAACAAAAAAAAAGCAGAGAAAACTTGAAGCCCCCCTTAAAAGGTGAACTATCTTGGTCAGTTGTTTGTCTCTCTAACCACTGATTTACTTTTTCAGAGAGATTTTTGCTATAGGGTGCATGCATTCACCAGAGATACAGAGACTTGACTTACTTTTTTAATAATAACTTTTGTTCTAAGTTTATAGTTATTCAGATTTGTGGAATAGTTTGAAAAGTTGAGTGATTGAGAAAAATTGGTCCGTTAGTTCTGTCTGTAGATTCCTATAATTACTGTTCTCTGAAATTCTGAAATCCTATTATCCATGTTAACAGAAAAAAATGATTTGTTTTACCTAATTTGAAGGGGTTTTGTTTGTTTTTTAAATAGATATTTTTGCTATAGGGCACGTGCACTTGCTGGAGAGGGACAGAGAGACAGAAAGCGAGAAATCAACCCCAAGAGGGATGGCCATGCCATAATCCCTTCTCCTGTATTCTCCTTTCAGGATCTTGGGCAAGCATGTATATGTGCCCAGTGTGAGTTTTAAGCCACTGGGTCAGGGACTTGAACTGTGGTTGACTATGGGAGAGTCCAGTGATGCAACCATCATGCCATCTGCTGGTCCCATGATTTTTTTAATGGCCAAAGGATACATGCACTCACCAGAGAGAGAAAGAAAGCGATAGGGAGATGGTCTCCCCAAAAGAGGCTTGGTTGTGCCCCAATCCATTTCTCCATCCTGTTGAGATTTTGAGCAAGCATGCATACACATGTGCATGTGCCTAGTGTGCTTTTTCTTTTTTTTAAAGGTTTTTGCTATAGGGTGCATGCGCCTTGCCAGAAAGACAGAGACAGAGATACAGAAAGCAAGAAATCACCCAGGGGGGATGGCCACGCCACAATCCCTTCTCCTCCATTCTCCTCTTGGGATCTTGGGCATGAACGCACATGCGCCTGGTGTGAGTTTAAGCCATCGGATCTGGAATTGGAACCATGGTCGACTACATGCGAGTCCAGTGACATAGCCATTATGCCAACTGCTGGTCCCAGCCTGGTGTGCTTTTTATGGTTCTGAGGCTGGGACTTGAATCATGGTCAGACATGTGGATCCTGCTCTCATAACCACTAGGCTATGGGGCTATACCAAAATTTTAAGCTTTTTAGAGAACACTAAAGTACTTTGGAATTTGTACTACTTCAAAAGACATATATATTAGAAAATAATGAAAGAAAACTAAAGAAAGAACAAAAACTTCAGGTAAGTGGGAAATAATTTATGCCAAAAATGTTTCTTTTTTCTTTTTTTTTTTTTTAATTGCCAATGGACAGATGTACTCACCTGAAAGTGACAGAAAGAGAGGACAAAGTATCCCCCCAATAAAGTGTGGTCACACTGCAATTTCTTCTCCATTTTTCTCTCCTGTTGGGATTTTGGGCAGACATGCATGTGGCCCAGCATGTTTCTTAAGGCACCAGGGTCAGGTTTCAAAGTAAGTAGTCAGCCATGTGGGATCTGTCTCCCTTAACTACGAGGCCACAGAGCCAGCCCTTTTTCTTTTCTTTTTTTAAAAGTGAATTAGTTAATGAACTTTTTGTAGAGCTCAACTTTATTAACAGAAAATTTTATTTTTTATGATTTCTATTCTATTATATATATATATAATCTATATAATAGAAATAGAAATAGAAATTAATAATAGAAAACAGTAAGTTAATAGAATATAACATTTAATTAAATTTTAATTACAATCTAAAGGATATTAGTTTGAAGGTGCACTAAATTAATTCATCTACCCAAGGTATAAGGTTTACAAAGTTTGAGTTGGAAGTCTTTCTTGGAGAGAAATGTTGAGATGGGACATGGAAATCTAAAAATCAAGTATTCAGGACACAAGCCTTAAGATGGAGGCATGATAGCCAAACTTTCACTAGGAATTGCTTGCACACAGAAACTTATACAACACAGCTTAAGATAGTAGGCAATGCGACTTACAGAAAGTATAGGAGTTATGGCTTTTCCATACCCCTACTACATTCCAGAACCTAGATAATGGTCTTAAGGGCCCACACTCAAAGACTTGGGCAAATATTGACCACTAGATGTGATCTCTAGAACCTGTAGTTCTCAAAGACTTGAGCAATCATTTATCACTAGTTTTTTGCAAGGAATAACATGACTAGTATGTGACCACCCCCATGAGGAAAAAGCAGGATTAAAACCCCTGATGAGGAACCAGCAGTAAGTGTAATGGCTATGTCGCTGGACTTCCATGTAGTCAACCGCAGTTCGCGTCCCGGACCCGGTGGTTTAAAACTCATGCCACCATGTGTACATGTGTGTCCAAGATCCCGAGAAGAGAATGGAGGAGAAGGGATTGCGGCATGGCCATCCCCCCGGGGGCGGGGGGTGATTTCTCACTTTCTCTCTGTCTCTCTGTGTCTGGCGAGCGCATGCACCCTATAACAACAAACCCCCCCCCCAAAAAACCCAAAAAGCAAAACAAAACAAAAAAACAACTCTCCAAAAAAAGAAAAGAAAAAACCACTTGATGAGAGCCTTAAGTGGGGAACCCTCTTCCAGGTTCCCTCCCACTCAGGAGCTTTCTTCTTTCAGTAAAACTGCTCACTACCTTTCTGTCCTCATTATTCATTCTTTGTGACTGTGAGACACAAACTTCGTCAGTTCAGAAATCCTGTAACAGTGTGACATTAGGTGAAAAATAGCTCAAGGTTAAAGTGTTGAAATCTTTGAAGTACTCTGATTCCCCACCCCTCCATGTTTAGGAGAAGATCCCTGACAGTTTATTGACACCGTACAAAGCACAGTGAAGAATGTGAAGGACAGGGACAAGTGTTGGTGCCACATACAGGATGGTATGGAAAGGGGACACAGAGAGATCGATATGGACCTACTGAAGTAATTCGGCATGAGGTAGTGACGATCTACCTATGAGTGCCCTGAGAGTAATAGAGGGCTGGCTTGGTGATACAGTGGTCATGTGCTGCTAAAACCATACTGGAATCATATAGAAGATTGTGGGTTTGATTCCCTGCTTCACTAACCATGCTGGGTGTGCTTACACATGATCCTGGCAGTCTTTGAAAGCATGAGACCTTGTTGAGGGTGTTTGCTATTCTTTTTCTCTATCTCCCACTCATGAAATAAATGAGTAAACTCTTAAAAAGTTACAAATTCATTTACAAAACAAAGAGTATCAGAAATGGACACATTTTGAGATCAGCAGTTAGTGTAATGGCTATGTTGACTGTGGTTCAAGTTCTGGACCTGGTGGCTTAAACTCATACCGGTCATGTGTGCATGTGTCCAAGATCCCTAGAGAAGAATGGAGGAGAAAGGATTGTGGTGTGGCCATCCCCTCTGGGGGTGGGTGATTTCTCATTTTCTCTCTCTCTGTCTCTCTCTCTTTCTGGTGAGCGCACACGCCCTATAGCAAAATCTTCTCAAAAAGAAAAAAAAAGATGGACACATTTTGAAGAAATACTAGCAGTGCTTTGGGACTGACAAGATATAAAGAAATTCAAGAACATTCAAAGAGTAAGCATGACAGACCAGGTGAACAGAGGCAACATCACAAAATAAGGAATTTGAAGACAGAGTAGAAATGCATTAGTGAGATAAAAAGGTAAGAGTTTAGGTGGAAGATTGAAGCACACAAGCAGGACATGAGCTGAATTAGTATGGAGCTATGCAAAGCCTATGTTAGAGTCTTCCTTCAATCTATGTGTTTATAAGAGGACAGGCTGCACAAAGATGATATAGCCTTCAATGAAAGGCCCACTTAATTAAACCTTTTGCATATGGATCCTTACACCAATTTCTGTAGCATCCTGAATATAAAAAAAGGTATTAAATATGTAATTTAAAAGGTAAGTTCAAGTAAAATATTTCCCCTCTTTACATTGACCTATTTCTTTTAAACTAAAATAAATATCCCATACATAGACAACTATTTTTCTTAGCTGAACAATGAATTTATTATTCACTTATTTACTAGAAAATATATTGAGCACAGAGATATGGTATGTAAGAAAATAAAGCATAATACTTTTTTTATGTTCACTGATTTTTGTAAGAAACATTTCTTAACTTGTAGAACTACATAAAAATAGACTTGAAAACACCAGTGTCAACATTTTAAAAAAAGTAAGCAGGCACAGTTGGTCTTAATAAAAATAAAATTAAAACAGTAATGTTGGAAAGGCTGCATTCTGTGAGATGTGTACATGTTTCTTCTGGAAAAATCAACATGTTGATTCCAAATGACATTTATCTGTAGGAGTAATTCAAATGTGATGAATATTTAAGCCAAATTGTGTCAAGAGGATAAACAATAACCACAGGCTGGTTAGGTCTGGAAGAGAACTGAGCTCTTAAGATAGACAGGCATTCTTATGTAAAACCATACAGACAGAGGTAACTCTGGGGGCACTGAATCATCTTATTCATTAGATTAACAACAGCAAAAATGAGAAGTGGTGAAATTTTCAGTCGCCATGGGTTTCTATCACTATCTTAAAATTTTTGAGTCCAGCTTTTAATTATATGTAAATAAGATTAATCTTTTTTTTTTCTTCTGTATGATAGTCCTTCAAAAGGTAAGAATTTAGGAGGATGAAAGAGCGAGGAAAACAGTAACAAAAGGACTGATATATGGAGGAGAGAGATAAATGAATATAATAACATAGCTTACCAGTGTTTATATTATTATTCAAATGGCATTCTACTACAGGTTTACAAAGACAGAGAGGGAGAAAAGGGTCTCTCCTCATGAACTTAAAAATCTGTGCAGGAAGACAGTAAGCTCTATATATGCACTTCAATAATGAATAAAAATTTGTTATTGGTGCATAACGGCGAATGCCAAAGCTGAGAAAGTCTTATGTCATCAAAGCAGGTGCCAAAGAGAAAATGTGTATGTGAGGACACTGCCATGGAGGATAGGATTTGGCTTAGAAACCCTGGCTGGAGAATAGCCTAAGATCACTTCAGAGGAAATAAGCAGGCTGCTATGGAGCCAGGACCAACCTAGACCAGATCTAAAGAGGAGGACTAAAAGGTAAGGTGGGCGAGTTAATAGAGGGTCTTGAATATAAGACTGAGATATCATGGTCTAATTTAAAAGCAAACAGGGAGACCCTGTAGATTTGTGTTTTTCATTTGCTACAGGGTATATGTGCTCACCAGAGATAGAGAAGAGAGACAGGGAAAGTGAGAAAGCACCCCCTAGTAGGAACGGTCATGCCACAAACCCTTTTCCTCCATTCTCCTCTCAGGATTTTGGGCACAAATGCATACCTGCCACGCTTGTTTTTCAAGCCACTGGTGGCTCTGGGACTCCAACGTACAGTGGACCAAATGAGATCTAGCTGCCTTAACAGAACACCACCTGGCTGGCCCAATACCATGGGTTTTTAAACAGGAAAATATCCGTCTATTGTGTACCCATCAGGTTAAGACAACCTGTGTTGAATGCATATTTGATCAAACTCACATTTGCATGCACATGGTTGATGTGGTCTTTCACTAGGAGGCATCATGATTGACATGATATGGTTTATATGATAATAAGCTAGATTTTCAAAAACGTAATCATCTAACAATCTCACCTTTTAATTAACTGACATATAATAGATACTTATAGTTAACTATGCTGATAATTATTACAAAGATGATTCTCCAAATTCCCAAATGATCAACTGAATAAACGCACATGGTATGATAGACTGAATTGTGTACTTTCAAAATTCATGTGTTGAAACTCTAACCCCTAATATATTTAATCTTGAACTTTTCAGCCTCCAGTACTGTGAGAGATAAATTCTTGTCCTTAAGCTAGATAGTCTATAGTGTTTTATTAGGACAACCAGAGTAGACTGAAACTACTTTGTGTCATTACGAACAATTTCAGACACCTCACTGATTTTCTTTCCCCATGTCTTTAAGTTTTTCTTGGGTTTACTTTACACAGGCCACAGGCAAGGGAAGCATGAACCAATGCTCACTGACTGGATGTTGTCACGTGCTGTACATATTACCTCATTTCATCCTGGGAGGAACATTGGACACAATGATCTGTAGGAAGTGTTTCAAGAAAACTTTATTGAAAAAAAGGTGATAGAAAAGGTGTACATTTTATAATCCACAGGAGTCTCTAAATAGTATACATATATTACTAATTTATACCTGATAACCACAGTGGACAATGAAAATAAAACACTCCTTGATCACTTTTCTTGAGGATAATTATTTATTTCTCTTTTATTGTCACAATTACCACAATTACCTAGCTACATGATCAATGTCACCACTTATCACAGGAAGATTGTCCACCTACACTTTACTGAGACAAAGACAACGGCCATTTATGTGTTCAATGTACAACAGAGTATTTTAAAAAGGTGGCCTTTATGTGTAAGACAAGATGTGGCCTGTGATTTATTACCAGGTTTGATTTTGTATGTATTATGCCAAGAAGTGAGCACAGAAATGTTCTGGCAGTTATTAATAAAGTAGAAAAGAAGTAAACTAGAGAAATAAATCAAGATTTTGACTTACAATAGATACATTAAAGTAGGAAATTGGCTCCGCAGTATTTTTGTTAAAGTTTTTTTTTGTTTGTTTTCTTTCCTTTCGCTTTTATTTATTTTTTTATAAATGAGTAATATGAATATATCACAAGTTAAAGGAAGATTTTAGCCAAAAAGAAGGTACCAGTATATGAAAAACAAATGGAAAATTACCAAGTATTTTTGCTTACAAAAAATTTAAACTATAAAGCGTCGCAAAATATATATAAAACGCCACATTGAACGAGGCAATCAAACTCTACCGAAACTGGTAGCACCCTTTTAAAATCAGTTGCGTTCTTCATTCGGTCATACAGTGGTGACTGACAAAAAGGCATTATGAACTCTCGTGCCATCAGGAGACTTGGCCCCATGGGTCATCAGTTCTTGGATTGTCATCCAGTTGTCCAAAATTTTCTTGTTTCTCTTTTTCATCATCTTTTTGTGACTCAGTTCAATGATGTTGATCTCCTTCTTGGCCTCGCTGCCGCTCTGAGGGCTCTCCTTGAGACACTCGAGCCGGCTCCGCATCATGAACTCTCGCCGCCGACGCTGCTCTTTGGCCCGAACCAGGTGTTGCTTTCTCTCTTCTTTGCTCCAGTAGCGCCCCATTTTCATCTCGCTCATGGTGTCGTCGTCTGTCGTCATACCACTCCGCTCCTCCTTGATTTTTAAGGCACGTTCCTTCAGAATTCGGTCTCGCACTGGTCTCTTGGTTATGTACCGTGTCCCATCACTCCGAATTTTCACCTTCCACTCCATCTTAGGCTCTGAACACTTCTGAGACTCCTTGCACATGCTCACCAAACTGAGCTGACTCTGAGCATACTCGACTGCGGACTTCTGTTGAATTAACTGCATGTAGCTTTGATAATGCCGGGCGTGTGCTGGGATGTGTGCGTATCTGTATGAGGAACTGTGGTAAGGAGAGAGGTAAGGGATGTGCTCGCTCACTGTCTTCTCTTGATCAGGCAACTTGCTACTTTCCAAAACCTTCTCCTTTCCTTCCAGGCCATACCCTTGTTCAGAGGTTTTGGCTTTGGTGGAGGTCGACTCTTTACTGCTCTGTCCAGAAGAGGACTGATGGGCTGCCACTGTGCTTCTCAGGTTTTTCTTATTGGTGAGGTTGATCATTCTTGGAAGGGAACTGTCAGGGGAACGGTCTACAGTTAGTGGAGTACTTCTGCAGCTCTCAGCTGTATTGTAAGCACTAGAACTGTCCTTGTCTGACTTCTCTGGATGTTCGAGGATGTCATCTAGTTTTCCCCTTTGCATGTCTATGCTGGTGTTATAATTTCGGAATCCTCCATCATGCAGTGCCCAGATGTCTGCATACTGGTCTGTCACTTTCTGGAGCCTGTGAGCCTGCATGATATTCTGGCACTCAAGCTCAATGTTTCTGAGCTCTTCGTTCAGCAACTGGAGCTCATGCTCTACTCCCTCTTGCTCCCCTCGATTGCATTCAATTGTGCTGCTCGAGTAATACAGGTCATACTCTCCATGGTTTCGAATCTTGCATTTGAGCTCCAAGAGCTGCCGGAATCTTTCACAGTCCTCATCTTGGTGGCCAATGCAGTCTGAGTCAATGTACTCACCAGACACGAAGCTCTCATTGTACTGAAGCTCAACGCTTCCTAGAGTGTCTTGGCTCTGCCCCAGCTCTCTCTTGCTCTTCAGAGAGGTGCTGTTGGGGTCCTCCGCTGTGTTCTCTTGCTCTGAGCTCTCATCATTTCGCAAACTTTCGTCTGTGCGCCCCACTCCACTGTCCTTTTCATGGTTGTTAGATGAGGATGTCGCTGTGTCTGTTGTGCCTTCTTCTTCTTCTTGTTTTTTTGGCTAAGAAAATAAAGTTCAAAGTTAATTATTTTGTAAAACACTGATTATTATAAAACAATGTAAATCTGCTTTAAATTTAGTATCTGTAACAATTTTAGAAAGACAATTAGCTCACAGCAGTTTTCTATGCAATGAAATAAAACAAAAGTTGTTTGAATATGGCTATGATACTCACTTGGGTATAAGTAAGACAGGATGCATTTAAAGAAATAATTTCTCTCTTTAAGGTTTTCTTTTACTTGGAAAATTCCAGAGTGAAGGTGCATAAATGAAGTGACTTTAAGAATTTTTGAAGTGATAATACACAAAAAGATGAGCAAGATGAAATGTCTAAATGGTCTTCAGCAATATGTGGGACCAGCAGATGGCATAATGGCTACGTCATTGGACTCCCATGTAGTCAACCATGGTTCAAGTGCCGAACTTGGTGGCTTAAACTCATGCTGGGTGCATGTGCGCCCAAAATCCTAAGAGAATGGAGGAGAAGGGATTACTGTGTGGCCATCCCCCCTGGGGGAGTGATTTCTCACTTTCTGTCTCTCTGTCTCTGTCTTTCTGGCAGGTGCATGTGCCCTATAGCAAAAACCTTCCCTCCCACCTAAAATAAATAAATAAATGGTCTTTAGCAATATGAAAGCTTAGAGTTCAGAAACCATGGGTTTTTTTTTTTTTTTTTTTTTGGTCCCTGAAGTTCAGAGGAAACTTCAACTAAGTAATACACTGACAATGGTAAGTCAAATATCACAAAATTGTAAGACAAAGTTAAAATTAAGTGCTAGAGCTCAGGACCTTCTATTGATAATGAGGAATTAATTCATATCTATTCAATTATCAGTGACAAAGAATTCTAGCAGGCAAAGCTCTGCCTCCTAGTGCCAGAATATTTTACATATCCAGGATGCCATCTTCCTGGATATTCACACTTGGACCTCAGTCCATTGTTCAAGTCAGGTTCCCCCAAACCAGCAGCAATGTCTTAGGACTCACTTGGGTGACATAAAGAGATTTTTTTCTAGTCTTAGCAGGATTGTTCTTTAAAAATAATTTTAGTTTATTGAGAGTAAAAAATGACAGTTACCATGAAAAATCTGAGCAGCACTGAGTATGAATCATGGACATTATTTGTAATTTAAAATATTTAAATATATTAAATATCTCTCTCTCTCTCTCTGTCTTTCTGGCGAGTGCACATGCCCTATAGCAAAAACCTTTCCAAAAAAAGAAAAAAAAATATTTAAATATATTAAATATATTTAAAATATATTTAAATTTGTATATTGATATATATCAATTTAAATGTATTTTAAATTTAAATATATATACATATATATTTATACATATATACATATATATATATATATACACACACACACACATACACACACACACATACACACACACACATATAAATTTAAATATATTTCATTCCTGGGTGATTTTTGACTTTCAGGGAGAATGATTAACTATCAGTACCCTAATGAGATGTATATGTAGTTCTTTTTCTGTGAATAGGGTAAAGTTACTTTCTTCTCTGTCACTTATCTACAGTAACTGCATGGCAGTTTCTGGGTAGTATTTGCCTTATGTCTAAGTTTATTCACTATTATATACATGCACACACATGAACACATATATAATTCTTTTCTTGTAGAAGGTATAATTACATAATTAAATAGATGAAATAGATGGAATAGATGAAAAAAGTATTCTAAAACACATAAAAAAATGTAGCATAAATTGGAGAGGAGAAAATGTGACCACATACTGTGTTATTCTAGGAGTCTTAATCATTCCCTGAATATTTCACTTCATCTGTTGAAAACATACTCAGATTAATTTTAAATGTCTTATTGGTGAACAATATATATTTAAGTATTGATAAGTAATTGGAGCAAACGGTAGAAGGCTTGTTACATCCCTATGTCTCTAAGCTGACACGGGCCTCAAATGTGGTGACATTGGCATATTGTGTGATAAAACACTCAAAGGATGTTCCTAACACTTGGCATTTGAGTTTATGTATTACATTATGTTCAGTTATATTTTTCTCATATTTTGTAATAAGCTGAGGAAATATAGGAAGAGTCGTTTTTTTTTTTTTTTTTTTCTTATCTTATATACAGTTCAAAAAATACAGACAAATTATGTTTTGGGAGATGGTATAAATTGCATCTAATAGTGACTATAGGACCAAAGACAATATGTAAAGTGAAATTTTCCATAAAGTGGGTTTACAATATGGACACATATTCATTTTTATTTTAAAAGTTCACTTCTTATTTTCTTCCCTAAGTGAATGACAGAGCAAACCACCAAACAGAGTCTTAATGCTGTGACCCACCTCCAATTTCATCCAGCCCCAGATCATGGGCATGCATATGCTTGGTGCACACAGGGAGGTCTTTGGAAATGAGTCTGGAACCTTCCCATGTGTGTGAGCCTCTCAGCATGCCATGTTTTGCTACTGCATCTCATCTGGTCCTCATTTTATTATTATTATTATTGAATTTCCCTTTCTTTTGTTACTGGTCTATAAGCAACTGTGAAAATAAAGAGAGATTTCCATTCTCAAACCTAGAATTCCTGGTTGCTAATGTCATGCTACTCTATCATTTATCATTTCTGTATGGGATTATTATTATAGTGACAGGTAATGTTTCTACCAAGACATTTCTAATGTAGTATTATTGTTTATAAGAGCAAAGGACTTTGAAAGGTTTCTGTACTTCTCATCATTTTTCAGTTTCATGCTGAAGAAAAATTTCCACACAATGAGAATCTAACCTCAGGGACATACAGTGTTACCTCAGCAGACCTAACATTTGTATTATGTCTGATGAGTAGGCAGCATTTGACACCATATCACTTCACCTGGACAGGATTTCTCCTTTCTTTCTTTATTCCAACATCCTCCTGTCAATTCTGTATCAGGTCACATTTTGTATCTAAGAGAGAAAAAGCCTGCAGCAAGGACTTTCTTGCTTGTAACCAGCAGCTGCCACCAAACATATCTTTATTTGTGGCCAGTGTTGAAGTCATACATAAAAATTTCAGCCTGTCCCACCTATATTGAAAAGCAATCACCACAGAAGCAGAATGGCTTTTGAGCAAGAACTGTTTGTAACAGGGCCAATGAGCTTCCACCATCGGCACGTAAGTATATCACACATGGCTGTGTTGACGCTGTAGTTTGCAATCTAATGATTTACTGACTATATGGGCATGTGCACACACACAAACACATTTCTGTTATGGGATGTTAACATGTCAATCTATTCCATTATCTTGGTAAAGTGAGAGAATGTTTGTGTTCCTAAGCCTGTCGGGATATTTTAAAAATACCATCTTTTAGGATGTGTTAAGAATTAATGTTGAGAATGAGATAATTAAACAAATCAGAAAACTGACAGCGACGTGTCAACAAAACTATAGCATGCAGATGAATGACATGAATTGGACATAAAAATCTAAGATATGTTGGTTTTGTTATTTCCAGTGAGAAAACAACAACAAAAATGGAAAGAATACTAACACTCAGTTTGGCATAAAACACCCTGTGATCTTTTACCAGTTACGAATCAGCGAAGGGCAGGAACTCTGCTCATTTTCCACTATATTCTCAGCATCAAGTAGGGGGCTTGGAATATATTAGGAGCTTAACAATTTTTGTGGAGTTTATATGTGACCTTAGGGCAAAATGATGCCAGTTTCTGCCATTAGGCCGAGACAGTACCCAGCTCACATTTGAGTCCTACTGTACTGTATTAACAAAGGTGCCCTAAGGTTCCCAAACTGAAGATATTCTTTAGAAAAAATGATTCCCTCTGTTAGATTTGAGATGATAATTTGCTCTAAAAGGTTATCGTTGTAGAGATATTTGATCAATCCCTTTGATTTTGCTTTTTACCCCATTTGTAGTTCTATGTTAAAAAAAGAACTGGCAACATTTCAAAATGACGTGGTTCAAATGGTTGGCCCTACCTGCTCCACCTCAGTGGCAGTGTGCTGCATTGCTATATCATGCTGTTCTTCCAGCATCTCCAAGTTTAACTCCTCTAAGAATTCATTCCTTTCATCTTCCAGCCAGCCTTCATCCAGCTGCAAAAGAATACATTAGTGCATTATATTATGTTAGTGAGAACTCATGCTAAAATAGGGAAAACTTAAATGACAACGCCTGACCAGCTCCTTTCATCATAATGATTTTCCTCAGAATATCAGCCTCCTATAGTTCACCTCTCAGAAAGAAGAAAAGGTGATAACAACAACAACAAAAAATGGCCTCTTGTGCCTTTTATCCTTTCCTGAAACAGAGCTAGAGATTTTCCCTCATAACCAAGCACATCTCACAGCATAGAACATTACCTTCTTTCAAAACGAATGAAAAGCATCGTGCATAATCCACAGCTGTCATGCTCATTACCTCCAACAGCCCCTGTGTTACAAGACCGCAATGGTACTAATAGGGCTATGAGACGATTGGGCTTTTCTTCCTTAACAACAACCCCCGACAAGGCAACACACAAAGTGCCTTCCCCCACACGCTGATGTTTCCCTCATCCTACTTTTTTATTTTGAGGCAGATGGTTCCCTCTTTAAAGAGATGGCAACTTGCTATCAAAGAATCTATAGACAACATTTATCTATTAAAGAAAGAAAAATTCTAGGTTAGTCTTTAAAAGAAAAAAAAAGTAACTCTATGCTTTATTTATTTAAACAATACTATTCCATGTTTATTTTGATTTATTTTTCAGGCCTATTCCAGGGAGAAAGACCACAGCAGACATGGCATTTGGGGGGAGTGGTGTGGTGTAGCACACACAGGGTTTTGAGTGTGGGTGCTGGGTGCAAGTGCTCTTGTGAGGGGCTTTCACAAATGAAATCAAACCAATTCCTTTGGTTTCTCAGTATAAAATGAAGTGGAATCCTGATGGTTATCTAGCTCATATGATTGGGGTTGACAGCATAGTTAATCTGCCTCAGAGTGGAATTTGGAGCTGGATTACATAAATTTGATATCTATGCTGATTAAATTAGCTGGATTATTGTCAAAACTCCACTTTACTCTGTGCCACAAAAAACCAGTGGCTTTCTACAATAGTAAGCTAGACAATAAAATTTCAAGGTGTTTTCACCAACAAACTGGCAAAATAAGGCCTTAAATATATTTGAAATTCAAAAACTTAAAAACAAAAACAAATGGAAAGAAGTGTCAGTATATATGTATCATGTCCGTTAATCTTCAGGCAAATCGAAGATTTTGCTGCATCTGCTAAAGGCCACATAGGACTTAAATTGCTTCCATCCAACTGGGACCCAAAGTGCAGACACATTTATTTACCTTCATTTATCTCAGTGTGGACTGAATACCTTGACTAAATTCGTCCCCACTGACTGAAATGCAGATGAGCTATGATAATTATGTGGACTGAAAACTTAAATTAGCTCCAATTTATAATTGGCTAAATTTTATATTTTTTGTTCTTTAATACCCTTTAAGTGTCATGAAGCTGCAAATGCTAAATCTCAAAGGAAATGATTCGAAGCTAGGAATGTTTACTTTTTATAAACACACCAAGGAACTTGGATCATAGGTGGTATCTCAGAGAAAGGAACTCTTCCTTAGTGTGTTTATAAAAGTAATACAAAATAAAATATCTTCTAACACTGATAAAGTGAACGATGTAAAAGAGTCTTTTGAGGTCTAATGAAGTAGTGGGGGAGGTAAGAACTTACAGCATGAATCATTGATTCCCTATAACTCTTTTCTTATTATCTACCCGATAGATTCCTGAGTGGTCATCTAAAGTCAATACTCAAGGGATCTTCAAAAATTTCACAGACAATACCTTTAAAAAACTGTGTATGGATTTCACTTTCTTTTGGTACTTTAATTCCATTTTCCATAAACTTTTAAAGTCCCCTTGTGTATCTATTCTGGGAAGGTTTTCCTTTAGACTGAGGGTACATGCAGCTCCATGAATAAAGGGAGATGCTTCTCACTCACTCCCTTCCCTGCAGTATTTCCCATTTCCCTGGCCCAGCATTCACAGCAGCCTGAGTATACTGAGGTGGCAGAGACGGACATTCCCTAGAACGGGGCTGCAGTGAAGGAAAGATTGTTGTTACTATACAGTGGGGATCTGTCTGCACCAAGGTGGATCACATGCAGTATCTGAGAGAGAGGAACAACCTAAACTGTCTCAAATACAGTGGCTATGAATTCTTACGTGAGCCCTCTCTGCCCCAATGTCCTCAGGGGACTAGGATAGAAAAGCAATATCTTTAATGGTCTGAGGAAGAAAATGGGCAGAAAATGAAAGAAAGTTGACAGGGAATAAAGGAAATGAGTTATTTAAAAATATTGCACAGATGCACAAAACTGCCCCTAGCAACTCTATAGATCATTTCCAAGAATCTAGAGAGTATTTGAAACATTAAAAAAAAAGATAGTAGAAAAAAAGCACACAAAAAGCTTCCACATTCTTCCTGAATATAACACATATGCAAAAAATAAAAGTATGCAATAATGAGATATATAGAATTCGATGAAAAACTGGGTGACATAAAGGCAAGATTTTTTTAAGTCTTATTTTCTTTTGGATACTTTGTAGCTTATACAGCTTAAATTAAATTTTCAAGATATGGTGTTAAAATGCATTTTCTTTTCTGATTTCTTAGGAAATCTGACTTCCTATAGGTGATTATCTTCCTTCCAGTGGCATAAAGACTTCTTCGAGATCAAGGGGCTAATGTGGATTCTGATTTTGAGAGGCAAGACTGCATCCTATGGAGTCAGAAAACTGTCCTTCATCAACTGTGGGGGAAAAAAGTCATATTTGAAAATTTATCTTCCAACATTGACTTTTTTTAGGGAAAAGTTCAGGAGGGTCGCCAGATATTCTAAAAGGTTCCCAGTTCCACCGAGCATATGTATCCCATCAAAGATGAACAGGATCTGGTCTATGTCATTAATTTCTGTTCTGTCTGCTGCCCATTACGGCCATTATGTGGCACAGTTAAAGGAAATGCTTTCGTGCTAACTTAATGACGTTCTCTAGCAGCTACATGGAAAGGCAGGAAAGCTGCAACATCATAAGAAAATATCTTTCTGGCAACAGCAATGGCTATGGGTTTTCTTCAGTTTACTCTGATATTGACTAATATTCTGTTTGCATGTTTTACAAAAAATGGGATCAGTGAGATAACTGGCCTCAGAAATTTACAGATGCAATTTCATATGGATTTTTAAATTTACTCCTATACAGACAATGCAGCCAGTTGTACGGGCTCATTTTCCCAGTCCTAAGACCTCAGGTGTGTAGCTTTACTCTGCCCCAGGCTATGGCAGACTTTATGGGAACCATTTAGAATGGTCAAGGGCATAAAGAAAATATATGCGGAAAGGGTGATCTTTTATAACCACTATATTCAAGTCAGGATTCAGTCTGACACTGAAATACACTTACTCAATGTAATTTATAGATAGTATGTAGTTACTGAGTCTGAAAAATATCAGATCAATAACCTGGGAGACAAATGGTGATACAACTAACTTCACTCAAACTACTGACAGATGGGTAGAATGGTGACAGTGTATTGTCCTTTCTGCACATTGGTGGCATATGGAAAGGATATAAAAGGAAGCACCAATAGTACTTCTCTTCCACTATTACTTCTACTTTACTTTCATGATATATTTCTCCATAAACATAAAAAAAATATGTTAAAAGCTATAAGTTTGTTTTGACCAGATATTTTTTGTCACATTAAACTTGGAAAAAATTCATTTTTTATACATGGAAGCACAGCATGCTACATAAGAATTTTATCTGATAAAGATATTCCAAAGACATGTAAGATGGTAGTTAGATATGCTAATGTTTCTCTCATTAGAGAGTCTTCCAGGATACCTTAATGTGCCAATCAAGTATTTTTAGATGGAAACCTAAAATAAGGATACATACAGAATTAAAAAGCATGTAAAGTCAATCTTTTTTTTTTTTATTTGTGAATTCACTGAAATAATTGACAAGTGGAAAGAGAGAATGATTCAATTTAGTGTGCTTTTTAAAAGTTTCCTTAGCTGCCATTCCATGGAGCAAAGGGGTCTTTAACACAAAATTTGGGGGATAAGGCTGGTAAGTTAGAAATGATCAGTCTTCCCTGTATTTTGTAGTCTTTGGTTTTATAGATACCCATAACAATGACTTGAAATAGAACAGTAGATAATGAATACGAACTCACTAAGGAATTTATACTCTATGACTTCAATGAATATAAAGTTCAGCCTCGAGACTTTTGATCTCGGTTCTGACCTGCATCTCTGGCCTTGCAACAAGCAGTACGATCCTTTTACACTCATCGCTAGACAGCAGCGCCACCGCTTCTTCTCGGTTCTGGACATCTTCCCCATTTATCTAGAAAACAAATGAAAGTGGCACATTAGTTTCCATTTCCACAATGCTGCACACAATAAATGGCAAATATCAGCTCATTTATGGTAAATGTATGGACAATGAAGCTCACACAATGGGCTCATCTTCAGCCCCTCAGTGGAAAGTGCCTTCACTCAATTACGCGCTTACTGTAAGAGCCATATCGATCCCTGAAGGATGGCGGACATCAGAGGAAGCAGTTATGTTCATAAATGTCCAACCTGCGCCCTGGCAACATACATCTAGCAACACAATTAACCAGCCCCTGACAGGTGACGTTCATCTTTCTCCGCTCAGAGTAATGGAAGTGTCACTCTGAGATAATAGTGCTGGGGGAAGCAAGACTGGGAAAACCGCAACTGAAATCCGTCATCCTGCATGCTTGCTCCGAGCCAATTAGAGAGCTGCGGTATTATCTCTCAGCAGGCAATGCTCCCAGGCCCCTGCTGATTGCGTTTTCATTTAATCATTTCATACTTGTGAGTCTGACTCAGTTGCCCAAACATCGCTCTCAAGTTATCCCTTAGTGCTTAACTAATCAAAAGACAACAGCTCCTCAGTAAGAGTCTCATCAGTGCTTCTTTCTATTGTAATATGTACACACTTTCCAAAACAACAAAGCCAATGAAATCACTTAAGGTTCATCTCGAAAGTATACTGAAAATTTTTTAAAAATAACATAAAGTAAAATTGATTTCTTAAAAGAATGATGAGTAAAAGAAACCAGGGTTGAGTAAGCTTTTGATTACATAGAAAAGATTCCAGTAGCAATTGAAAAATTTTTTTATTTTCTCTAAGCTCTGAAGGCAGAGTACATAAGGATCCTAAAGTTCTTATTTTATTTTATTTATATAATTGAACCTCTCTATCATAATTTTTTCCAAATGTTTTTATTAACATATAATTATGCATATTTGTGGAGGTACAAAATTTGTATTTTGAGCCACATTTTTACATCCAAATGTATTTAGCTCTTGGTTGACACACCTCTCTCCCTGGGTATTTTAAAATTATTATCTTTTATTGATTGTGCAAATCCTTAGAGACAATAACATTTTGGATCTATAACATATAATCCAAATGTGTGGAAAAAAACCCACAACTGAAGAGGTCAAGTAATTCTGTCTGAAATAAGTATGAATTGCTTCAGTAAGTTAAATTGAAAATGTGGCTGCACTGACCATTTCTTTTCAATAATTAATCAATGTCTTTTACTAAGGTTTCTGTTTAAAAGCATGAAATAGACAACTGAGATTTTCCTTGTGGGTCTCGGGGATTCTGACTGATGCAAAGGGCAGGTGTAATTATTTGAAAACAAGGCAAGGAATGCCAACTTTAAATCACTATAAATGATCCTTAATCTTAGACTCTTATTTCTAGTTAGCATGGGAAAATCAGACAGTAATAGTAGTAAAAAATCATACAAACAATTACTGTGCTTTCTTACACTGATCAAAAAAAAAAAAAAATCACCAGAAATAGAAGGAACAGCAGGGCAGCCTAAGATAGAAGGTCCGAGCTGCTACTCCCACTCCCACGTGGGCTTCTGGCATTCTGCCCTCACTCATCAGGACCAACGGGGATGCAGGCCTAGGACACTGCGGAAAACTTTCCAAATTTAGAAAGCCTTGCAGACATTCAAATCCAAGAAATACAAAGGACACCAAATAAATATAACATAAGGAGATCCTCTCCAAGGCACGTTACAGCCGAATTGATAAAAATCAAAGACAAAGACAACATTCAAACAATGGCAAAAGAGATGCACCAAGTTACCTACAAGGGGGAAAGGGGGAGTGCAGACATATCGATAGTAACATTGAATGTTGGGATTAAATTTCCCAACTAAAAGGCTAAAATGCTGATTCAACTATTTTGCACACAAGCAGGTATCAATACCAATTCACCAATTATTTGATAGACAGTTGTCTCCACCTGTTTCTCTTTATATATTTATGATAGCCATTACTCATTTTATAAATAGATAACAGGAAAAGTCCAAAATGTCACAAATACCTGAGTCTTGGAAATAAAGAAAGCTAAAATCAAGAGCTTTGTAAAGGATATAAATCACTAAATCACTGACTTCATCACATTTTCACTTTTAAACATCTCTTTCCAATTTTATTTTGTTTTTTCTTTTATGAGGGCCTATTTCTTTATGCACAATTCAGTACTATGGTACTGAATTGGTCTTATAAGCATGCATAGTAAGTTTTCTTTTTCTGTCTCTTTCTAATGAGCTATTGTTAGGTACAATTTTATTTATCTCTAACTGGACAAATGATTGGTATCACAGATATTTTCAGATTATAAACTCTTATCTCATATAGTCCTGTACATGGAAATGACAAATTCTTCTTTTATTGGCTATATTAACATTACCTTTGTTTTCACGGGACCAGCAGTTGGCATAATGGCCATGTTGCTAAACTCCCATGTTTGTTGACTGCGGTTTGAGTTCCAGACCCAGTGGCTTAAACTCACGCTGGTATGCATGCCCAAGATCCAAGAAGAGAATAGAGAAGGGATTGTGACTTGGCTCTCTCCCTTGGGGGGTGATTTCTCACTTTCTGTCTCTCTGTCTCTTTCTGGTGAGCGCACGTGCCCTAAAGCAAAAACCTCTCAGAAAACAAAGAAAACATTACCTTTGTTTTAAAAAATCTATCCTCATTAATTCATGAGACTATGTTGTCCAATTTTTAATAGGTTTCTTTTTCTTTAGAAATGTATCTCACAGTAAAGAACATCATACAATTCACTACATACTTCCAGAATGACCAGTGGCGTGGGTTTTGAATATTCACAGCACAATATAATGTTAAAGTTGATGGCGATGAATACGTCTATATCCTCTACTTATTTCTTAAACACAGTATTTATGTTTTTAATGTGAATGCCAGATGTGGTGTGTGTGGAGGAGTGGAGCCTGAGGAAGGACATTTGGAGGAGGGATATGGAGGCAGAGCATTGACGGGATGGGGAGGTGTGGTGTTATCTGTTGAAGATATTTTGATCAACTGGACTGGGGAGAAATGTTCACATATTGAAATGTTCACTTTGTAAGCTAAACAATGTGATTGAATGTATATAAAAAATTTTAAAAAAATTAAAAACAAACAAAAACCATTCTGTACCCTACAAAGATGTGTAATGAATATTAACAACAAATTACAATAAATATTTTAAAAAATTAAATAAAGCAGGGCCAGCAGGTGGCATGGTGATTAAGGCATAGATCTCTCACATGGCTGACTGTGGTTCAAGTCCTGCACCTGGCAGCTTGCTTTCTCATTTTTTTTTTCTCTCTGGTCAACTTCAAAAAATAGAATAATATGGGGAGATATAGAGAGAGAGAGAGAGAGAGAGAGAGAGAGAGAGAGAGAGAGAACAAGCAAGAAATCACCCGATGACTACACTACAATCCCTTCCTCTTGGGAGGTTTTTGAGAGAGGTTTTTGCTATAGGGCGCATTTGCTCGCTAGACAGACAGAGACAGAGAGACAGAAAGCGAGAAATCACCCCCCAGGGGGGATGGCCATGCTGCAATCCCTTCTCCTCTGTTCTCCTCTCGGGATCTTGGGCACACAAGCACACGTGCCCGGCATGAGTTTAAGTCACCGGGTCCGGGACTCGAACTGCGGTCAACTTCGTGGGAGTCCAGCGACATAGCCATTACGCTAACTGCTGGTCCCCACCCAGGGTGAGTTTTAAGTTGCCAGTTTGGGACTCAAACCACTGTTGGCTATATGACATTACACAATCTCACTTTTTCACTTTATCTCTATCTCCGGCAAACATACGTGCCCTATAGCAAAAAATTAAAAAATAACCATAAATAAAATAAAATAGTTCTTTAAAAAATTTTCAGAATGAAACAAAACAAAATAAAGCAAATGCCACCTTCATTTCTTGCTTATATTTGTAGACATAAAATTTAGCTTTTACAAGTTTCACGTATTCATTTTCCTCCATTTTTGCAAATCACAAAATTTGTCAAACTAGAAAGTAGAAGCTATGAATTCAAAATGGGAAACAATGACTGAGAAGGATACACTGTGGGTTTTTTTTTTTTTGGTAAATGTATCTGCAAAATATGTGTACACTGATTTCGAGGCTTTTCCCCCCTCAAATAAAGATAAATTGGCAATGGTGAATTCTACTCAATCTTTTCCCTATTAAATGCAATTTCTACTTCCAATTAATTGCGGCTTTAAAATAGTAATTCTGCACTGTTCACTTTCTTTGAGTTTTGAGGACTTACGTCCATCTCATGGTAATTCTTAGTAGTACATCAGCACTATGTCTATTTGCCCAGAAGACCTGGGCCCAGTGGTCGGTGCATTTGATCCTGAAGACATTGAGTTGGTGATATAATTCTCTCTGATTTTTCTCTGGTCTCCACTTGTGTGTATACATATGTTCTCATTCTTTATTTAAATTTCATTTACCATTAATCTAAATATTCCTCATCATGACAGTCTAATGTTGCGATTATATTCACTATCTTAAAATGCAGATAATGGTACCTTTCTTAGAGGGTAGTTATAAGGATTAAATGAGTTAAATATATGGCAAGGGCTTTAATAGCAGCTCAGCTGTAGAAAGTACTCAATGTTGACATGTATTACTGTTGATGCTATTGTTACTATTACTATTATCATTTATATTTTAATTCTCAGTGAAGGCAACCCTCCTTGATAAATAAAGCAAATGTAAAGTTTATGCATTGTAATTAGATCCATAGTGGTAAACATAGTTCTATTTAAAAAGGTATCTATCTCCTATGTATTTCAACTCTTTTGTTTGTTTGATAATTTTTTTTTTTAAGAGACTTTTGCTATAGGGTGCATGTGCTCACTTGAGGGACAGAGAGAAAGAAAGAAACCACTCCCAGGGGAAGATACCACACCACAATCCCTTCTTCTCCATTCTCTTTTCAGGATCTTGGCATGCACACACATGCACCTGGCATGAGTTTCAAGCTACCTTGTCTGTGACTCAAACCACAATTGACTATGTGAGAGTCCAGCGAAGTAACCATTATGTCAACTGCTGTTCCCTGATGGTTTGATTTAATTTGATTTTCCTGAAATAACAAAAACATTTTGGGCATCTTTCATTATGTAGCTAATGTCCTGCATTAAACAATCTACTAAATCCTGAAGAAAAGTTTAGCAAGTTTTCAAAAATTAAAAAATTAAACAGTTGTCTCAAAATCATTAAGTCAAAAATATATTTATGAAACTAATTAGGACAGATGCCATAACTTCATTGAAACACCACTATTCATGTTTTTTTTTGTTTGTTTTTCAACAAAACATTTTAATGTTATCTATTTGCTGTTAGTATTAGTAATTTATCTACAATATTTAACAAGGTATTTGAAGGCAAAATTTTAGTACAGTTTCAATAGAGGCTCCCCCATTTTTGTCCCCTGAAAATACATCAGTATTTGAAGGGCTAATTTTTCTCTGCATCATTCTGTAAGGAAGCTTCCCATCTGGTTGTGCTTACATTTCAGCCTCCTACAGTTGGTATTCATGGCTTCCCTCTATGAACTCATGATGATCAGAGCTATGGTCTCTGGTCCTGGTAATCAGCCTTTGTTTTGTGGGGACAGGGCATTCGTTGCAGAACACTTTTACATGCAATATTATCCATGGCATGAAATAAATTCACCAAAGAAAACTGGCATTAAAATTTATTATTTCTTTTTCAAAATAATGGCCACTTTAACCAGTTGGTTGGTAGAACCTTCTATACACAAGACATTCATTAGTTTGACATCTAACCTCCTCCTGGGACAAGAAACATAGTCATGGGTTTCAGCAATGTTGCCTCTCAAGGAAAAGATTTGAGGGACTGTATGGTATTATCTTTTATTGGGCCAATATTCAGTGTATTCTGGATGGGAAAGTCATTTTGTATGCTGTAATGATATACAGGAAATGAATGTAAAATAAATAAATAAGAAATGCACTAAAAAAAAAGAAGAAGAAGATTTGAAGAATGGAATCAGATAGTTTTCAACCTTCAGTTGCTCTAGTTCCTGAAATAATGGCTTATAGTTATGGGCTGCTTGTGGGAGTGCAGCTACCTGTGCATGGAAAACCGAAGGCTGAAATAAAGCCAAGGACCCAGCAACATGAGATGAGGAGCAGTCATATCAGCGCAACTTCATGGAGGGTTCCATTTTAAGAGAAGACAGGGGGACCAGCAGTTAGCATAATGGCTGGACTCCCATATAGCCGACCGCAGTTTGAGTCCCAGACCCGGTGACTTAAAGTCATGCCGGGCACATGTGCATGCATTCCCAAGATCCTGAGAGGAGAATGGAGGAGATGGATTGCGATGTGGCCATCCCCTCTGGGGGAGGGGTTATTTCTCACTTTCTGTCTCTCTGTCTCTGGTGAGTGCACACACCCTAAAACAAAAAACCTCTCAAAAAAAAAAAAAAAGAAAAGACAAGGAAGAGAAGGAAGAGAAAAACAACATGTAATTTTTGTTACAATGAGAAAAATCTTTGTAGATAATATATCTATTTCATTTTCTGTGCATTGCCACCTGTAAATATGAGTTTCAAAAGGGATATTGCCTTGGATTAGAAGAGATCTATGATACCTAGACAAATCAGTGAGACCTCATTTTAGGCCCAATATCCTGTATGTGCACGAGTGTGTGTGTGTGTGTGTGTGTGTGTGTGTGTGTGTGTGTGTATGTGTACCCCTAAAAGCTTAAAAATGGTTTCATACAGTTTTTTTGCTTGCATATACTAACTTTTAAGTTTCCTATACTATTGTACCAGAGGAGAGGGGAAATAAAATTCTATGGAATTTCTTGGGAAAAACCAACGATCTCAGGTAGAAGAGGAAAGAGTTATTTCAGATCTGTTAATATTTTAGTATGAAGAGAAAGAAAGTGAGTGAAATATAGGAATATACATGTGGCAAGAGTAAAAAGAAGGGGGAAAACTATCTAAAGGGAAGAAAATAAAAGAAGATGAAGAAATACTGAGTACCAGTTTATGTACAGAACAGGAAAAAAAAAAAGAGAGTTTATGAAAAGTCTGATGGTTCCACTGTCTGAATTCTTATGGAATTATGTCAGGGAGCAATGATTTCATATTTGATTGACTTTTTGGCTAACATGAGGTTAGGCTGCATACATGACATAACGAGATGTTTACTATGCCAAGGAGAAAATGCCATCAAAGCACTCTCTTTTGAAAAGCTGATCATCTGTGTGGTCTTTAACTCTTGCTCTCTGACTCAGAAATGCCTGCTGAGTTGTGCAAATTTGTGAGAGGACTTCCCCCAGGTTAATTTCTGGTGACACAGTTGATAGCAACTCTTGGCAATGACTCAGCAGACAGAATCCAGGGAGTGTTATAGTAGGAGGTACGTGGTGTGGAAAGTGGAGGTGAGAGGAGAGTGACATCTGGGAGTAGCACGAGAGGAGTAAGAAAAATGACAAAACATAGACCCAGGATATCAGAAAATTCAGCCAAAGACCGTCATTAAATGTTGTAACACAACTTTGTCCAGCCTTTCCGTCACTGCACACGCTCCCCTGGTGCAGCCTTGTTTAATTGCCAGGCGCACTGGGATCCTGAACATCAAAAGGTTACAGTGTTTTCAGTATATTTAATTGGAGATGTTAGCGAAGTGAATGACACATTTAAAATTATCTCAAAACTTAAAAAAAAAATAAAAACCTGATATTTTCAGTTATCAGGACATATGCAAACATGATATTCTTAATTGCTTAGGCTACACAAGTAACACTTTCCTGTAGGCTTTATTCATTTATTAGCCTTCTTTCCGCTGAATAGTTTTGTTTTATTTTTGTATTTATCTACATGGACACATAAAAGATATGAAAATGTAGTGGCAAACAAGGTTATATCTTCACTTCCTTAACCACTTTTTCTTCCTGATATATCCAATGAGAGAATTCCATTTTTAGAGGGGCTGGTAGGTGGCATGGTGGTTAAGGCACTGGATTACCATATGAATGATTGCAGTGTGAGTCCTGGACCTGGCAGCTTGTTTTCCCGTTTTCAAATGGAATAAAATAAATAAACAATTCTTTAAAAATAAATTTTCATTATTTTGAACTACAGGTCATTACCTAAGGAGGTTGCTCCTGAGGTTTTCCGAGTGGCGCTCTGAATGAACACTAATTCATACTTTTCACCTATTTTTATCTCGCTTTATTTTATTTATTTATTTATTTATTTATTTATTTATTTATTTATTTTCCTTTAAAATGTATTAGGGTGAGGGATAGGTAATCAAGGATGGGAAAAAAAAAAAGCAAAATGTCTTTACCTATTGAAGCATTAGCAGAGGGTCCTTGATGAAAAAGGAGTTCTGGGGAACCAGCAGTTAGCATAATGGCTATGTCGTTGGACTCCCACGTAGTCGACCGTGGTTCGCATCCTGGACCCGGTGGCTTAAAACTCATGCTGGGCGCGTGTGCGTGCGTGCCCAAGATACCGAGAGGAGAATGGAAGAGAAGGGATTAT